>NC_092801.1:42288008-42439998 GCF_918797505.1 Bemisia tabaci
CTTAGTTGGCTCACAGTTCCGTTTGCTGAATTGAAGAAGCGGAATTTCACGTTCTGTCAAACGGAACTATGTGCAGAGTGTATGAGCCGTGGGCATGTATCAAGAGCCTTGTGCACAGGACTCATGAGTTAAAGACCGCCCCGCCCCGATCGTCGTTTCTCTCGTCGTTGCCGCTGACGTCTTTGGCGCTCTATATTTTCCCATTCATTCTTACGCCCCGAGCACCAACGAGCACACCCCATCTTTCCCTCTGCACATAGTTCTTTTTCATAGAAATACGTCCAAATAGAGCACTTCGCTACTTGTTTCTTCTTCAAAATTTTACCTGGGAAATGAAGAATGCAACGAGTTCGAGAGGTTAAGAAATAAACTCTGAGATATGAAACCCCTGGTAAAAATTGGCAGTAAAATCTGTGTTCCAAAATACCATAGACCTACAGCCGGCTGTAAGATTTCCAATAGCTTCAATAGCTGGCAACACAATTTCTTATTGCCTTTTATAGCCGATGGCGATTAAGCAACAACCAGACGATAAAGATTATGCTAAACGTTACTTAATACGGATAATAGGACTTAGTTAGTTTTTGGACTACCGCTCTTTTTGTGCCGTAGTATCTTGATTTATTTTGCGAGGAAAGCTCCGTACTTTTGAAGGATGCCTGCCATTCCTGATATGTTGGAGCGCCTTCAATTTCGTATGATACTGTGCAATACCTCTGGTGTGAAATAGTTGCTTCAAGCGTCGTGGTACGCTGCGGCGTGCGGCGCGGCAGGCGGGCAGCCAGCGCGGGACGCGCATTGGCGCCTGCAAACCTAACAGGGATACTTCAATACTACTACTTGCGCAATGCGTGAAGTATCCCTGTTAGGTTTGTAGGCGCCAGTGCGCCGCCGCTCCGCTTTGTGTTAGGCTCTTATATTTAATCTTGTGCTGTCAGCGTTTTTCAACCCATGACTTTGAAATGTTTGCACACTCTGTATGGATTATTCTCATTTTTATTGATGAAAAAAAATATGTATCAAAGGAAAATATAATGTCCGTTTTGTAAATATTAAGGTGATTCCGTACAAACTTAAGGATTTACAAAGCACACGAATTTCGTTACAATTTCTTATAGCCTTTTATAGCCGATGGCAAAAAAAGCAACAGCCAGGCGATAAAGTGTAAAGCCCGGCGATAGGAACTATAGCCCGGCTGTATAATTTTTTAACGCTTCGTGTAGCCCGGCCGTATGATTTTTTCCACTTTCTACAGCCAGCTATATAATTTTCTATCGCCTTCTTCAGTCGGCTATAAGAACTCCTATGGTATTTTGAAGCGTAGATCCTATCGCCAATTTTTACCAGGGACTGACAAGTCTATTTGATACTAATCTGATGGAACACATATTATATAATAACTTCATCAGAGTTTTTGCCATTTAACCGAGGAAGAAAATGCGTATCTTCGATCGCTACATTGCAAAGCTTCTCTTATTTATTTTTTTAAGGCAGCCAACCCACAGTTTCCTTAATATTCTCTGTGAATTTGTATCTGCTCAAAAATTTCTCGGGCGACGTCTAAAGAAGATATTTTGGTTGGTTTCTTGCTTTTAAGTTTAAAAAAAGATAAAATAATTGGACATTTTTATGAGTTGTGAAGTAGATACGCACGTTTCGACCTCGGTCATCATCGATATCTTCTTCAACTCCGATGGATCGTGGTATGAGCGAACTCATTTTTGACACCGCCGCGCCATTGGTAAGACACAACCTCCCCCCCCCCCAAAAAAAAAAAAAAAACTTTTTTGATGGTGCATTCTTACATTCCCAAAGCTTTTGATGTATGAATCCATGTTTTAATTTTTAGAGACAAAATATTACGGATTGCTTTGGTACTTACCTCGGTTAGTGGTCAATCCAAAAGAATGAAGAGAAAAACGAGAGCACAGTGCTCAAAAAAATATCACAAAGTCCGAGAGGCTTTGCATGTACTCAGCGTGCTTGAAGAACTCCGAAACAAAACTGTTGATAGCATTATTCTTAATCTGGACTGGGCAGGCAGGACAAGGTGACAACCCTCTCTCGCAAAGTGCGAGCTTTCGTTCGATACCCGATTAATTATTCAAAAATCTGTCAGTCAAAAATTTGAGTCCCCTTTATCCTGCGAGTGAGAAAATTACCAGACGTGACGTCATTGACCGGCGCATTGTAACGTTCACAAATCGCAGTTATCTGCGTGATAATTCTGAGAACTTCATCCTTCGTTCCTTGATTGACGTTGAATGATGAGTCTCCACCTCCAAGTTTTCTTCGTCGATAATTAGCATTCATGAAATTCGTCGATCAACTCGCGGCTATTTGTTCGAACTATGTAATTGGATGTGTTTACGCTAAATTGCATTATATCGTAGTATTCCGGACAAAAGAGCGTAACTCCATTCCACAGTCGCAAAATTTATTCAAACAATTCAATTTTTTACGAGAGTTTATCTGTGCAATTTTTACCCAAAATTTGTCTAATTTTTGCATGAGATCAGAAGAAAAATCGGTAAAATGTTTAGTTAGTATTTCATTACGACGGTGTAAGTCGGCAAACAAATAACTCGTTTGCGGTGTCTGAAAATCTCCGCCTCTATGTCATTTTTTTAAAAGAGAACAAATTCACATGATTCCTTGAAGTTTTTGCATAATTTTCTTCGCACAGAGAAGAAAAATCAAGGCAGTTTTAAAGAATTGCCGTTGAGTAGTTTTCCATTTAAAAAATAAAGTATGACAGTAAGTCTGCGACGTCGCAAACCGAGTTATGTGATTGCCGCCTTTCACCGTCGATTAGTGGTATTGGTTATTGGGTTACATGTCAAGATTTTTTGTCCGCGCACCTGTTTTTCTAGTAGTTTACGTCCATGCGTTTTCTCGGCAGGGAAGTTTTAGTCCACCTACCAATTGAGGCACAAAGTTGATTGATCCACATGTAAATACAAACGCCAATTGCTCACGACGTTTTTGGATGAAAATGTAAAATGACTTGACGTCTTGTGAATATCTTGGCAAAGGACGCCTGTCATTCTTAATATGTTAATGTACGAGGCACTCCAGCCTTCAATTTCGTATGCTACTGTGCAACACCTCTGTGATGAAATAGTTGCTTGAGGCGTCGTAGCTAGAGTACCTTTATAGACAGAGTATGGCCATTCGTATCTTTTTACTACAGGAAAACTGTTCCGCTTTTGGATTGGTCAACGAGTTTTTAGGCTTCATGATGCTCTTAGGGCCGTAAATAAACAAACAAGATGGCGACTCACCGTAACATCGATAAGAAGCTAAATTTGACAAAAATTTCAATTATACGGCAGTAACAATTTAAACTAGCATATCTACGAATAACACACGAAAAAAACACGAAAACATTGTTAAATCGCCTTTCACCTTTATCACAGGAGGATGTAAGATGTGCATAACCTCAATCTTGCTTGCTGATAACAGCCATCTTCTTTGTTTATTTACGGCCCTAAGAGCATCGTGTCAGCCTATTCGCTCGCGACCAATGAAAAACCGGAACTGAAATGGCCATACTCTGTCTATAAAGGTACTCTAGTCGTAGCACGCTGCGGCGCGGCGAACGAGTGGCCAGCGTATTGGCGCCTACAAACCTAAGTGGATACTTCAAGCATTGCGCAATGCGTGAAGTATTCTCTTAGGTTTGTAGGGGCCAGTGCGCGTTACGCGCTGGTAGCACGCCGCTCCTGTTTGGTTCTAATATTTAAACTCGCGGAGTCAGCATTTTTCAGCTCATGATTTTGAAATGTTTGCACACTCTGCATGGATTATTCTCATTTAAATTCATACAAAAAATTGTGTATTAAAGGAAAATATAGTGTGTGTTTTGCAAATATTAAGGTGGTCCCGTGAATTAGGTGAATTAGGTGGTCGCAATTAGGAACTAAAATTTCTGGCTCTGTACAGGAACAACGTATGTGCCAATAGATTCCCTATGCACAAAAGTGTTTTTGCGGATGATGCAGAAATTGTTGTTCCAAATTGCAAAATGAAGTCCAATAATTGGATTTACCTAACTTTTTTGCGACTTACGGAATATCCAAGCAAAAAATGAGCTTGCATCAAATATACATCAAAGGCCGATTGGACTGCATTTTTCGATTGAGAACTACGATTTCTGGCTTAGTTTAGGAACAACAAATGTGCCATTAGTTTCCCTATGCACAAAAGTTTTTACAAATGAGACAAATATTGTAGTTCCGAATTGCAAAATGAAGTCCAATTGGAATTACCTAACCTTTTTTGCAAGTCACACCTCCCAGTTTAGAGCAAAAACTGTTGCAAGTTGCTTCTTATTTCAGTGCACGCATGGTGATTCCGTGACAATTTTGAGAACGGAGAAAAAACTACGTTGTTTTGAACGCAAAATAAAGTTCTGCGTTGATTAATTTTTCCCCATTATCATCACATTATAGACGCTCTTATTTCTGGAACATTCTGGAACAGTTCATTTAGAAATTTCCTCTCTTTTTCGCCCTTCCCCAAAGGGTTTTGGGTTAAGTATTTTTCTTTTGTTTTGAACTTTTACGGACTTTTACCCCTCCCTTCTCCCAAAAAATACATCCTCACAGCGTTCTTTTCGTTTCTTATTGTTTACACAATTTGATCCTTTTTCATTGTTTTGTAGTCTCGAAGTTTCTTGAAAAACAGAACGGGGATTTTCAAATCCTGTTTACAATAAAGAGGTCCCTCCACCTCAATGGAACAAAAGGGATGCATTTTTGTCCTTTTGTTCCGTAAAGTTCGGGTTTCCCGCCACAGGACAACGAGGAAATAGTTTCTAAATTACATCCTAATTGCAGGAGGGGTCAGCAGAGGGGGGTGGAAATTTTGGAGGTGGCTACAGACCAACCGAGCTTACAAAAGGGAGACCCCTTCCCTAAAGTTTAATCAGTGTGAGTTTAGAAAGCGAAGAAGTTCCATGGGTGAACAGGTCAGAGGGTCAGTGGTTCAGTGGCTTAGTTGTTTAGTGGTTCAGTGCTTCAGTGATTTAGTGGTACACTGCAGTCAGCAACCGGAATTCCAACATTTGTAGTAACTCAATTTGGATTAAGCTCCTAATATGTAAGTGGACCTTATAGCTTAATCATACCTTCTATTTTTATACACTTGAAATTTTGATAGTTTTAATTTTTAATTTTTTATTTTTCAAATTTTATTTTTCCAATTTAAACATTTCAAATTTAAATTTTTAATTTACAAATTTCAAATTTTGAATTTTCAAATTTTTAATTTTTATTTTTCAAAGTTAAATAAAGCAGTCATTTTTCAAATTGAAATTTTTTCGCTTATAAATTATAAATTTTAGGTATATTCTATAGTATTTTATCATTACTACGGCCGTACCAGGTTTAAATTTTTATTAATCATCGTTTTAGGTACTCGTATTCTCAGAAAAAAGATAAAGGAAAAAAGAAGGTAAATAAATAAAAAAGGAAAAAGGAAAGTAATAATAATTTATTCCAATTCATTCGAATTCTATGGATCAACAGTATATTAAGGTGATTCGATGGACGCCATATTTTGTGTCAGAACGGCATGCGATATGTCGCATCAATTAGTTCCATTTTTTTAGGTACTTGTCATTTTTCTCCAATTTTGAGATCGCAATTCTGTTGTCAGGAGACTAAAATACTCACTTACCAATTTTAACAAAGAAATTCAACGTAATAAAGGCGTGGTTTTTTATTAGAGAGAAAATATCGCATTCGAAAGCAGTTTCGATATCAGTATCGAATGCGATGTTTTCTCTCAAAAAAAACCACGCCTTTATTACGTTGAATTTCTTTGTTAAAATTGGTAAGTGAGTGCTTTAGTCTCCTGACGACAGAATTGCAATCTCAAAATAAAGAAAAATGACGAGTAGCTGAAAAAATGGAACCAATTAATGCGATAAATCGCATGCCGTTCTGACACAAAATATGGCGTTCATCGAATCACCTTCATTGTTTTCCTGCAATTTGCACAGATCTACACAACCAAAAAAAACCCTTAGATTGTGAAAACTTTCTTGAATTCTTGAGTAATTTTCAGCGCTTATTCTGAAAAAATAAACGAGAATCAACCCTCAAAATCGCAGATTTTTTAATAGAAGTGAACATTCGTTTGGTTTAAGTTTAAAAGTAATCAATCAAAGTATTTATTAATTGGACTACATTTTGCAATATGGAACTATAAATTCTAGCCCGGTTTAAAAACAACGTATGTGCCATTAGTGTGCACTATGCACATAGGTGTTTTTTCAGATGAGCCAGAATTTATAGGTCCAAATTGCAAAATCTAGTCGAATTGTCCAATCGCTCTTATGCTTTTTGACTTATATTATTGCTATTTCTCTTTTAGGTCATTTTTTTGCATTCTTGAATATTGAGTAATTTTTAGCGCCTAGTCAAAAAAATAAACGAAATCAGAATCCCAGAATTTTTAGAAGAAGGTCATATTTGCTAGGTTAAAATTGATTAATAATCAATTCAATTATTCATTAATTTCCCAATTATTTTCATGCTTTTAGACTTTTAATAATTCTTTTTTTTTTTATTTTTGTTTGTTGCAGGTCATTATTTTGCATCCAGAATCGCATCAAAATACATTGATTAAATAAAAAATGCGCAACTACACCTCCACGTTTGAAAATCTCCGATGGTGTTCCACTTTCAGAAAAGAAAAGTAACCGAGGAATCTCCCTCAAATTCTCCGTAAATATTATAGAATGAGTGAAAAACTCATATTAATGAAAAACTGCTGATTAGTTCTGGTTGAAAATAATAAAACAAGAGCAGAGATTTGCGACGTCACAGTCAAAGATAAGTATTTTCAACCTTCAGCTATCGATATTCGAACTCTCGTTAAAGTTTTAGTAAGAAAAAAATTGCGCACAGGCTATAATTTTAATTTACATTAGATCTTTAGCAGCTCTGCTTCCTTCATTTTTCTATTTTTCCAGATCGGAAAAACAGTATTGAAGTTTCCGGCATTTTTCTTTTTGAATGAAATCAACTTATTTTATGGGACTAAATTTTTATTTTTCCTCTTCAAGGGCTTCATGCTAATTTTTCTTTCTCCTTTCTCGTATATTTATCTCTTCTAAATTGACAAGAGACAGGGTCAGAGCACAAGCTACTTTCAGCATACTGATCGCGGATAGAATTGCTTTACAGAATTGGTATAAGTTTTTCTCAAACATCATATTACTTTTTCTCTCCGTGTTTTTTTTCAAATCTTTATCATGTTTTTTCTTTATCTATTTCTTTTTACATCGATAAGAAACGAACGCAGTGAAAGTTGTTTCATCTTCTTTCATTTTTCTTTTTTTTCTCTCATATATTCTAAATACCTCAAACTAATTTTCCATTTTTTCTTCTTCTTTCAGATTGGCAAGAAACGGGTGCAGTGAAAGCAGTTCATACCTAATTTTATTTTGCTCTCTTCATTTTATTTCGTAACTACCTCTTATTAATTTCTCTTTTTTTATTTATTCTTTCTTCCATCTTTCATTAGCGCCTCCTCTGAAGACCCAGATACACCTGCGAATTAAAAGCGCTCGTTGAAAGTGAAACACCAATAAGAAAGGAAGATTTTGATAGCTTAGACGTCGAGCGATTGAAATCCCGGTTTCCTATTGATGTTCCACTTTTAACAAGCGCTTCTAACTTGCAAGTGTATCTGCCACTTTACACCATTTGCAGTTGAAGTACATATTGTAATTGGACGTATTTCTGTCAAACGGAACTATGTGCCTTAAGACATGAGCCCTGAGACCCATAAAATACATGCATAACAGGGCTCACGTCATAATGCACATAGTTCCGTTTAACAGAAATACATCCGATTGAGACTACTAATTCTTTTTCCCTCACAAAAGCACTTATTTGCA
This sequence comes from Bemisia tabaci, assembly GCF_918797505.1. Classification (NCBI taxonomy): domain Eukaryota; kingdom Metazoa; phylum Arthropoda; class Insecta; order Hemiptera; family Aleyrodidae; genus Bemisia; species Bemisia tabaci. Next base: position 42,295,921 of record NC_092801.1, read on the forward strand.
AACTGCTAATATTTCTGAAATAGACAAATTATCAATTCCTCTACTGTGCAGCATGGTCCAATTTAGACGTATCATAAAGTCACATTTTGATCATTGAATCGCTCATTAATGATGTTTGATATTTTAAGTATTTAAAATCAGAACAATTATAATTGGACTGCATAATGCAATTTGGAACTATAAATTCTGGCTTATCTGAAAAAACACTTACGTGCATAGGGAAACTAATGGCACATACGTCCTTTTTAAACCGGGCCAGACTTTATGGTTCCAAATTGCAAAATGCAGTCCAATTATGCTGCGTTCAAAAAGCCACTTGAAATGACTAATTATTCGCTCACAGAATAAATAGCTCAGGAGAACAAATAGCTTAAAAACAATTGCACTAAGGTGATTCGATGGACGCCATATTATGTGTCAGAGCAACATGCGATATCGCATCGACTGGTTCCATTTTTTCAGCTACCCATTATTTTTCTCGAAGTTTGAGATGGCAATAATGTTGTAAGGAGACTGAGGAATTCACTTAACAATTTTGACAAACAAATTTTACTTAATAAAGCCGTGGTTTTTTTAGAGGAAAAATATCGCACTCGATACTGATATCGAAACTGCACTCGAGTGCGATATTTTCTCTCTAAAAAAACCACGCCTTTATTACGTTGAATTTGTTTGTCAGAATTGGTGAGGTAATTCTTCAGTCTCCTGACAACAGAATTACGATCTCAAAATTCGAGAAAAATGACGAGTGGCTGAAAAAATGGAACTAATCGATGCGACACAAAATATGGCGTCCATCGAATCACCTTAAGTTCCAAGTATTTGCACGGAATGAATTTAGTATTAGAAAAGAGGAGGTATGAGTTTTGACAAATATATTAAGCAAAAATCAAAACTAATTTGTTATAAAAGTTTTTATTTTCAAGTTAGGTTTAGGTTAAGAACTAATCATTCCTTTTTTTTTTTCTTCTTAGTCTGTTTCAGGTCGGAAAGAAACGAAGAGGATGGATGCTCCGCATGTTGAGTCATTGAGGACGGAAGTAGTGCCCTCCTAAATGTGTATTATTTCCCTATAATTTAGAAAGTAGTAATTACTAGTATGATTGAAATTTTATCCAATCAATTTTTAATTAATTTCATTCATAAAATCCATAAAAATAATTATATTTTAAACGTGTCGTATCCTTAAGATGATTCAACGGACGCAATTTTTTGTGCCAGAACGACGTGCGATATATCGAATCGATTCGTTCTGAAATTTCAGCTACCTGTCATTTTTTTCGAATTTTGAGATCGTTCTTCTGTTGTCATGAGTCTGAAGAATTCATATTCCAAATTTGACAAACAAATTCAACGTAATAAAGGCGTGGTTTTTTTAGAGTAAAAATATGGCATTCGATACTGACATCGAAACTGCACTCGAATGCGATATTTTTCCTCTAAAAATACCGCGCCTTTGTGAAGTTGAATTTATTTGCGAAATTTGGTACATGAATTCTTCAGTCTCATGAAAAGAGAAGTGCGATTTTAAAATTCGCAAGAAATGACGAGTAGCTGAAATTATGAAATGAATCGATGCTATATATCGCACGTCGCTCTGACATAAAAAATGGCGTCCGTCGAATCACTTTAACTTGAGGTGAATGCCCTCTGCTGTTTAAAGGGATATAAGAAGTATTTGCTATTTCTTCCAGTTCTGCGCATGGTTCTCATTTAATTCAGTCAAATAATATTGCATTTAACTGGGAGAAATTAAACTGCATTACGCAAAAATAAATTATCTTTTTCGGTTCACCGTAGAAAAAACACGAGTTTCATTTTTCCAACATAAGTAGGTGAATTTTGAAGAGCCAAGAATATTAATTCCTTTTTGCGTAATGCAGTTCAATTACTACAACTGAATGCAAACTTGTAATTGGATTACACTTTGTAATAAGGAACCATTATTTCTTGCCAATTTTAGAAATAACACACATGCCATTGGTTTCCCTATTCAGATATGTGCTTTTATGAGAGCTAGAGATAGTGGTTTCTCATTGCAAAATGTGATCCAATGATGTTGCAAGTCCAAAGAGAGTATGAAACTGCAATTCAAGTTATAATTTGGAAAAATAACGTTTGATTCATTATGGCATAATGCATCAACTAAAATTTTGGCGAGAGAGAACTGGACACATTTAGGCTAGAAGCAACTATGTTGCAGGCAAATCCTAAGCACATAGTTCCTTTTAGCATACATGCGTCCAACTAATTTAATTGCTGATAACAAGAAAACTTCTAATTATAATGAGGGGTTTAATAGAGAATTCTAAAAGCCAGTTTTGTCACCCATTGCAAACCATACTAATAACTCTCGATTTATCTTGTTTGTTCCAGAAGATGCGGCAGAAGAAGCGGGGGTTTTGGGGGAGGGCTCGCTGAGGGGGGAGATTCCGGGGAACGGGGGGTTCGTGGGGTTGGGAAGAACCGCGAGACGAGGATTCCCAAGGGGGGAGGATTCCGGGGAAAGGGGGCTCGTGGGGTTGGGGGCGGAATCGCGGAGTAGGGTTTCCCAAAGGGGGTTCCCGGGAGAGGGGGGACTCCGTTGGGTTTATGTAGGATCGCGGAGCAGGGTTTCCAAGGGGGGAGGGGCCGCGGAGTAGGATCACGGGGGGAGGACTAGGGGGAGGACTAGGGTTTTTTTTTTTTTTTTTTTTTTTTCTCCGCGACTGGCTTGCTGAGATCCTCGGGGCGTTACGTCCCGGGGTCTGCCGTCGCCGGCAGGGGCGCCCGCCGGGACCCCGTGGGTCCGTTGGGTGCCCCTGCCCCCGACCCCCCGCGAGGGGGGTCACTTTGCCCCCCCGCAAGGGGGGGCTTTTTGACCCCCCTCGCGGGGGGTCGGGGGTGGGGGCGCCCAGCGGACCCTTATGGGGTCCCGGCGGCGCCCCCTGCCGGCGACGGCGGCTCCGGGGCGTTACGCCCCGGAGGATCTCAGCAAGCCACGAGTGGAAAAAAAAAAAAAAAAAAAAAAAAAAAAAAAAAAAAGGGAGGAGGTGGGAAAGGAACCGGGACGCTGGAAGCCGGGGTTGGGGAGGCCGCTGCTGGTGGACACCGTCGTACCGGGATCGTCGCATTTTTTTTTTTTTTTCCTTCTTTTCTTTCTTTTCTTTTTTTTATTTTCTGTTTCAGGTGCTGCTGCTGGGTGCCATCGTACCGGGATCGTCGCATTTTTTTTTTTTTTATTTTTTTTCCTTCTTTTCTTTCTTTTCTTTTTTTATTCTCTGTTTCAGGTGCTGCTGCTGGGTGCCATCGTACCGGGATCGTCGCATTTTTTTTTATTTTTTTTCCTTCTTTTCTTTCTTTTCTTTTTCTTTTTTTATCCTCTGTTCCAGGTGCTGCTGCTGCTGCTGGATCTTCCCGCAACCGAAGGTAAGATACTGTTTTATTCCTCCTCCATACTCAGTTGCGGAGGGCGCTACTTTCGTCTTCTGCGGGCACAGCTGTTTTTTAGGAGTATCAAAAACGGCATGGAGAAGTGACAGGTGGAGATGCATCGGCGTTGGTGAGTGTATTTTTTTGTTTCTTCTTCCCCTTCCCTCTTCCTCTTTCCTCTCCCTTTTCCTCTTCCCTCTCCCTTTTCTTTCCCTTCCCGTGGATTAGGGCTCTTGGCGACACCACGTTAAAAAAAACGCGCCGTAAGTTCTACCTCCAGGAGCAGCACCGTATCCTCTACCTGATCGGGCTTTCCTAAGGTGGTGTGGAAAAGAGCTTGTCAAAATATGTTCCTCTATTCCTCCTCTGAGTAAGTAAAATCAAAACCTGAGAATCTTTTCATCAAGTGCTTTTTTATCTTTTTTATAGGGAGAGCAGAAATTCAAAAACCTGGCAAGTGCCCCAGGTGTTGCTACGATTGAGCACCAGTTTCTATAAGGTCAAAGTTATAGAACATTTCTTCACTAAACTGTAATGAAGGGAAGTATTCAGGTCCTTTTACGCTACGGAGCAAGATGCACAATTTTAGCAATACCGGATGACACTTTCCAGATTTTGAATTTCCACTCTTCACATATCAATGGCTAAAGGCGAAAAAGTAAAACCTCAGTTGTAACGCTTAAGGTGATTCGACGGTTGTCATTTTTTGTGTCAGAGCAACGTGCGATACATCGCATCAATTCGTTCCATAATTTCAGCTACTTGTCATCGTTTCGAATTTTGAAATCGCACTTCTATTGTCATGAGACTAAAGAATTCATGTATCTAATTTCACAAAGGAATTCAATGTATTAAAGACGTGGGTTTTTTAGAGGGAAAATATCGCATTCGACTGCACCCGTTTACGGCCGTTCTTTCCAGGGCTCATTGTTGGAAAGCACTCCGGTGCTTTTTCGGGGCAACCGGATTCGGGATGCGCACTACCACCGCGGACCAAATTACGAGGCCCAGCCTAAGGCCCCCGGGTTAGGCTCCTTCGTTGCCAGGGGCTGGCCCCCAGGTTTAGCCTCTTGGGGGTTCCAGCCCCCTATTAACTATGGAGCCTAACCCGGGGGCCAGCCCCCTTGCCCATAAGAAGCCAAAGCCGGGGGCTAGCTCCCTGGGAACTAAGGAGCCTAACTTTGGGTCCATCACCCTGTTCCCTAAGAAGCCAATGCCGGGGGCCGCCCACGTGGCCCCTATGGAATAAATAAAATTAGTTTACCTCATCTTATTGTGACATTTAATGCTTCCCATTGGTCTGATTATTGACATTGATAGACTGAGCGACGTGTAGAGAAAACGTAATGATTTTGTAGCGATCATTGGTTGAAAAAGGTGGTTCGTATATACTAGGGAGGAAAATGATGGACCAACTTTAGGGTATCTTGTCGGCCTTACAGTGAGATTATTTGATGTTCCCTAGTGGGTTGATTATTGAAATGAATAGACATAGCTATTGATAAGGAGACCATATTGAGTGTGGAGGTATCCTTTTGGTTGAGACGGATGGTTCTTATAATTCGATTTCTAGGAGTCTTTTGGGTGATTAGTGGCGGTTTCACAAAGAACGGATGGTTCTTTCAATAACATATTCCGGTCAGAAACTTCTGAGTCCGTTTTCCTCAAAACTTCATTTATGCACTTACTGCTCTCTTCGCTATCACGGCAGTATGACTCTTCCACTTTTCCTCTTTGCTGTAAGTATGTCTACAGCTGTGTCTATCAATTTCAATAATAAGCCTTACGATTACAAACCTAGATCTTCTTTGAAGAATTGCCAGAATGTTTTGAGGTCACCACGGTAGTTGAAATGATCGTACTTGAGAAGCTTGCACAAATGATAATACGATATGAGAACATCTTTCGGGTTCCGTGCTACGTAGACAACTTTGCTTGCACTTAGCAGGGATGGTGATAGAAGGCAGAAAGGCAAATGCGTCTTGATGATTCGCGGAGAAATCAGGCCATCCCAAGTTTTGTATCTGGGAGTCACGAGATAGTTCAGGTGCTCAATGGAGGCAGGATCATGGTTATTTAGGTCTAATACGTCCTGAACAAATTTCTGACCACAGATGATGTTAAACCTGGATAATATTAAAAATAAAATAGGCATATTATTTATAAAAAAAAAACAAAAAAAAAACGGAAAGCTCTTATTCGTCTGTATTTTAGAAATGCTGATGATGCTCGGAGGGTATGGATTCGATCGACATGAATCGATCGAAAAATGAAAACGTGAATCGATCGACGTGAATCGATCGACACCGATTCGATCGACAAATTGTTAAAAAACCGGTGTCGATTCGATCGACATGAATCGATCGACAAATGAAAACGTGAATCGATCGACATGAATCGATCGACACCGATTCGATCGACAGTTAATTCAAAAACATCCGGATCGATTCGATCGACATGAATGGATCGAAAAATCAAAACGTGAATCGATCGACACCGATTCTATCGACAACCGTGAATGGATCGACAAACCCCGTGAATCGATCGACAAACCCGTGAATGGATCGACAAACCCGTGAATCGGTCGACAAACCCGTGAATCGATCGACAAACCCGTGAATGGATCGACAAATCCGTGAGTCGATCGAATTTTGTCGATCGAATCGGTGTCGATCGATTCACGTCGATCGATTCACGTTTTGATTTTTCGATCCATTCATGTCGATCGAATCGATCCGGGTGTTTTTGAATTAACTGTCGATCGAATCGGTGTCGATCGATTCATGTCGATCGATTCACGTTTTCATTTTTCGATCGAATCCATACCCTCCATGATGCTCTCTATATAGGTACGTTTTTAAGTTCCCTCAAGAGGATGAACACCGCTGAGATGAAAAAACTCGCTCGGAAAAATGTAAACCATCAGTTTTGAGAAAACTACACAACCGCTAAAAAAAAAATTATAGAGGAGCGATTATCGTCCTCCGTGCTTTGACATCGGAAGCATTTAATGGACCGCGTTAAGCAGAGTGGAACAAAGCCACATCAACTATTAAGCTGATTTTTTATTCTTTTTTTACGTGAAAATTGATTTTCATTTTTTTGAAACGTAAATAACACAGAACAGCAGAAGTGAGATTGAATGAATTGCTCAATTCTTACTTCATTCGTTCTCCGGCAGATTGCACTACTTGTGCACATAAAACTCCTTCAAAGAGTTGAGTATGTAATGAACTGAAAATTGGCACTCACTACATATTCGCAACAACAATTGCTGCAGACGCATTTGAAGGCGATTGCTTTCGCACATAAAACGCCTTCTAAGAGTTGCGTATGTAATGACCTGAAATCGGCACGCACAACATATTCGTAACATCACTTGCCCTAGACGCAGTGGAGGGCGAATTGCTCAGTTAAAAAAAAGAGTATGATAGGAAGTCTGGGTGTGACGAGAGGGTTTGTATTCGAGCGACATAAATAGAACGAAAAATAAAAACGTTAACCGATCAACACCGATTCAATGGACAAATAAATAAAAAAGCGGATCAAAATCAGCAGAAAACTTGCATTTGCTATGCAAATTTTAAAATTGCGTTATCTCGAAATTAGGATCAGCCAAGATTTTGATTTTTCAAGATGTCAAGGCCTCACGTACCATAGACTAACCCCCTGCAAACCGTTTTTGGGTACATTTATGTTTATTTTTTTTTTGTTCAAGACCACTGTGCTAAAGAGAATTTAGGCAACAAAGCACTGAATGAGGTTTGAAAATATTAAAATCAACCTAGCCGCTGTCAAATAGTTCAAATATTATGTACGATGCTCCTCGCCGTGAAAAGAAACTTTATTAATTTCTCGAACAGTCATTGATGGACATAATTTTAGAATACCTAACTGTTTATTCATTCGTAGGTTTCATGCAGTGTTCTGCCTTCCTTCTAAAATTTTAGGAACCAACTTGGCAGGAAAGTCCAATTTTTAGGAGCCACCTACTATTTTTTAGGAACCAAATTAAATTGCATACGGGCCATGGCAATGCTGCAAACGGTGCGTATAGAGAACGCTTCATCGCTACCGCTGCTTCCCGATTGCGAGTTCAATCTGTCAAATATTTTAGGCGCCACGATGGCCCAACCCCCTCCCCTCCTCCCAAATTTTTTTAGGCGCCAAGGCCCGATTTTTAGGCGCATTTGGCGCATGGCGCCTGGGGAAGGCAGAACACTGGTTTAATGTCTTTCCGTTGCACAAAGCAAGGCGGTACTTGCTACTTTGATAAAATAACTGGCATGTAACATTACAAGTATGCAGCATTCTTGATGAATTAAGAATCAACATACTTACTCAAAAAATGGCGCTCTTCTATCTAGGTGGATTTCTGCGGACTTTTTAAAATCCAGATTGTTTTTTAGGAGCCATACTAACTCTTGACACAATGTTGTACCTACAAAGAGGAAAACTCAGTTTTTTTTGTAGCATAGCAAAGTATGCAGCATCGTTGATGCATTAAGGTTCAACATACTTACTCAAAAAAGGGCGCTCTTTTAAATAGGTGGATTTCTGCAGACTTTTTAAAATCCAAATTGTTTTTTAGAAGCCATACTAACTCTTGACACAATGTTGTACCTACAAAAAGGACAAATCAGTTTTGTTTGACATGTTATGGAGGGAGAGAGGGATCCAAGATAACGTCTTCACGATAGCAATAAAGACTGTTGGGAAGTTATGATGCTCATGACATTAATATAGGTAATAAGTTCATGTAATTTGACGTATTTTATGTTATTTTACACAGACTTACTAAAATATTATGCACATCCGTGGTAATGGAGAATTTGCATGCAAATATTTTTATTGCTTCGTCTGAAAGTGCTTAAAGAGCTGATTTCACAGTATGTATTATAATCTTTTTTTGATATGGGATATAGTATTAAAATATATTTAAAAGTGAGAAGATGCACCACCTAGTGACGTCATTTGGCGGCATTTCCCATTTAAACACACGTATTTTAGCAGATTAGATCATTTTGTTATATCTTCTCCAATAATTGTTCAATTCATGAATCATGGGCATCCTCGTGTTCAGTTCACGAAATAGTTTCCACTTAAACACGAAATTCATCAAATTTCAGACACCTGCGTATTCTCTATAAATATGGTGGGGGTGGGGGGCTTAAAATCCATAACTACGTCAGTGAGCTAATTGTAAGTCAAGCATCTACCCAAAATTGTATAAATTATATCGTGGAACACGTATCGTAAAAAGTGCAAAATTATCAGAAATATTTGAGTCGTTGTTTTGAAAGCAAATTTTACCACAGTTCGTCGCTCTAAACTGACGTAAGAGCGTATATCCGTTTCCACGTAAGCCCTGTTATAACTATGAATCACTGCTCTTTGGGGCTCATGTAGAAATCATTGGCGTGGTTGCTTTGCGATATATCGATTGTTATTCCATTTAAACCTATGGAAAAGTATCGATAAACAGGGTGTACGCAGCGAACAACTTAATAATCGATTTTTTACCATTGATTTAAATGGCAGAACAATCGATACATCGCAATTCACGCCACGCCACTGGACTAGAAATCGAGATACGCTCTTACGTCAGAGGAGCGACGAATTGACCGAAATCCGCGTCCGGCACAGTGAAATCAAAGTATGTATTGAAATTGAATTGCAATTTAGTGCGATGAAATTGCAATTTTTTACCATGATATTGCAACATTTTTGTACCATTAGGTTCGTGAATTTCGACTTTTAAGATCAATAGAATGAGCTTTATGTATTGGGAAAATAGTTAATCTGCAATGAAGAGAAAAATTGCAATTTATTTCAATTTCATCGGAAAACATTTTAGTACGAGGAGCTCCTTCCAATTAGAGAATAGGCAACGCACAAAACGCACCTTCGTGGTAGTAATAATCATGTAGTTCCTTGCAATTTATTGCAGCCTCCTCTAATCGGGCACCAGGGCTTAAATCAGATCTTTTCGTATTTCTGAAGATCACCGACGGTTTTTTCGGGGAGAAGGTGGGTGAAAATCACGGGAAGAAAGGAATTGCTGATTTAACAATTAAATAGTTAAAAAATATTCCCAACATGTTTCAAATGCACATTTTACAAAAAAGGAAATCTACTTCAACTACGGAGGTGGTTAAAGTAACATTTTTTATTGTAAAATCTACATCGAAACACGTCGGACACTTCTTGTAACTACAGAATTGTTAAATCAGCAATATCAGTTTTTTCGGTGACGATTCATTCTCAGGGCAAGTTTTATGATTCATGATTTATGATTTATGATTCATGTTTTATATTTTTTTTGTTTTATTTTTTTTTGTTTTATGTTTTACGATTTATGATTTATGATTCGTGATTCATGATTCATGATTGATTCATGATTCATGATTCATGATTCATGATTCATGATTCATGATTTGTGTTTTATGATTTTTGAGCGAGATTTATGACCGAAAATCCAACAAGAATAACCTGATCGAGGAAAAGTCATGATCCAAACATCATCAGAGCTGTGCTGAAATTGATAGAAACCAGATGCATGGCGGGCATATTCGGCTGGAAATATCCATTTTTGATCACCGACTTGGACGAAACCGTCCGAGTCGCATCCGAAGTGGCTCATAAGTCTTTCATTCGTGCCTGGGCTAACTTTCGTTATTTTGTGTGGGAACATCTTCGATTTAGTTTTTTGTTTCTCGAATCCGGCAAATAGAGTGGGAAGAATATGATTCTGATGCTCCTAGGATGCGGGTCTGTAGCATACAAGACAATCAGCCATCAAAGGAAACTGTTCCACTCTTAGGTCAAATTTGACAATATTTCAATTTACTACTCTAATTCCCTGGTAAAAATTGGCGATGGGAGCTGCGTTTCAAAATACCATAGGAATTCTTATAGCCAGCTAAAGAAGGCAATAGAAAATCATATAGCTGGCTGTAGAAAGCGGAGCAAATCATATAGCCGGGCTATACGAAGCGATAAAAAAGTATGCAGCCGGGCTATAGTTCCTATCGCCGGGCTTTATACTTTATCACCATCGGCTATAAAAGGCTATAAGAAATTGTGTAGAAATTCGTGTGCTTTAGAAATCTTTAAGTTTGATATGGAACCACCATAATATTCACAAAACACACATTATATTTTCCTTTAATACATATTTTTTTCATCAATTAAAATGAGAATAATCCATACAGGATGTGCAATTATTTCAAAATCATCAGTTGAAAAACGCTGACTCCGCAAGATTATAATGGAGCCTAACACAGAGCGAAGCGGCGTGCTGCCAGCGATAAGCGCGCCTTAGCGCCTACAAACCTAACAGGGATACTTCACGCATGGCGCAATGCGTGAAGTATCCCTGTTAGGTTTGTAGGCGCTAAGGCGCTTTTCGCGCTGGCTGCCCGCTCACCGCGCCGCAGCGTGCCACGGCGCTTGATGCAACTATTTCACACCAGAGGTATTGCACAGTATCATACGAAATTGAAGGCGCTCCAACATATTAGGAATGGCAGGCATCCTTCAAAAGTACGGAGCTTTCCGTGCAAAATAAATCAAGATACTATACAAATAGAGCGGTAATCCAAAAACAGTCCTAGCATCCGCAATTAGTAACATTTAGCATACACTTTATTGCCTTGCTGTTGCTCAATCGCCAACGGCTATAAAAGGCTATACGAAATGGTGCAGCCGGCTATAGAAGCTATTGAAAATCTCACAGCCGGCTTTAGGTCTATGGTATTTTGGAACACAGATTCTACTGCCAATTTTTACCAGGGTTTACATCAATTACCTCTAAGGAGGTGTCACACTTGATTCGACGCCACAAGTAAGTTGACGTGGCTTATTTTCATTAGTTATGCGAACAGAATGATATTATTATTTTAAATTTTACTATGACTTGAGATCAGATTTGCCCAGAGGAAGATATAAGAAAAGTTAATATCCAAATAAGCAATTAAAAAATGTCTATACCAAACGGGCATACATATAATTACAATCCATCACAATCAACAACGACTCCATCTTATAAAGATTAAATTGCGAATAAAATTCTTTAAAAAATTGAAAAAAAAAATATTCTTAAATCTACCTGAAAATTCTTAATATAACAAGGGCATTCTGGCAACCCCTGAAGGCTCGTACGGCGTTTTTTCTTGGACGGAAATGTTGGCAGATCGCATTGTTCATTATTTTCAAATTTAGTTGATTAATGGGAAATGGGCATATTAATCTTAATTCTCATATTCTAATCTTCAAACGGACGTATTTCTGCCAAACGGAACTATGTGCATTATGACTTGAGCCCTGTTACACATATATTTTTAAGGGTATCAGGGCTCATGTCTCAATCCACATAGTTCCGTTTGGCAGAAATACGACCAAATTAGTATCTGATTTTAATATTTTTATCAATCAATAATCGACACAGCGCGAGTCATAATATAATAAATGTTAGAGCATTTCAAACAAGCACTTTAACGGAGTATCATACTTACATTTCAAATTTTTGCGCTGTATTTAATAAAATTCAACTGCTTGAAATTTCGATTCCCACTTTTGGATGAGTGCCGGTGGCTCGATTTAAAAATATTGAAAGACTAACGTGATCTCCAATTTTTGAAAAATTCGAATACAAGCTCTACTCCCACTGAATAAAGTCAGATGGGGAATGTCCCTGAAGAAAAGAGAGAGAAAAAAAAAAAAAAGCTCTACTCCCAACACATTGTTCGACCAAGCTAGACAATGCGGAAAGATAATGCAGGGAAGACAATGAGGGAAGACAATGAGGGAAGACAATGAGGGAAGACAATGAGGGAAAATCGTTCCCGGATGAGCACTTCAAAATGCCCTTGGGAACGAAGTTTTATCTCATTGACTGCAGAAAATCATCAAGGGCATCCTTGATGCGCAGGAAATACATGCATCATTATCATATTATCTCAAATGAATATTTTCAGCTGAATCATTTGAATAATGATTTGTCTAAAATTTGGGACGAAATCACACACACCAAAAAAAAATGTATGTGCGAAACAAATTCTATTTTGCGACCATCAGAATGCCATAGCTAAATGAGCTACCTAGCTGGAGGCATATTCTGCCGTGCTCTGGAAAAACGGCGTATAAACCCTCAGGTGTTGCCAAATTTCCTTCGATAAAACACAAATTTCCTGGTATAAACTTATGAATATTTTTCTCCCAATTTCAAAGGTCAACTTCAATTATTTTTTTACTACACAACATATTCCTTCTTGTTAGGGGGGAGGAGGGTGGTTTATGTCCCAGACATTTCCCTTTTCCAAGAAAGCATTTACTTTTAGGGGTGTCAAATGAAGTTCAGCCTTGTGGCGCTAGAAATGTGAATGTGGCCCTGATCATACCCATACCGACCCTCAGGCAAATGTTCCTGAGTATACTTTTCCGGGAGATAGGTAGTAGTAGTAAAATAATTTTATTTTAAAGCGGTGCTTTAGCATCTAAGGCCATTTACACCTCTAAAGAAGGCAGTAACAGTAATAAATTTACATGGAAATATCAGTAAAAATACAAAAGGGTTGAGGGGAAAAATTAAAAAACAAGCGGGAAAGTTCTAATGCCGTCGTATTAGAAAAGCGCTCAGATGTTAGTAAATGTATTTAGTGGAGAAAGGAAGAATAAACTCCGTCGACTTGGCTGGGAAATGGAAATAAAGCATCAGCTGATAGCAAGCAAAGGTTACCAAGGAAACCGTAAACGCGTTTTCTCGTTTCCCGAAAATAATATAGCCACCGTTGAGCTCATCAGGCGCGTTTTTTTTAGGCTTCATTTGAGTTCAACGATCAATTTCGATAAGAATTACTCTACCGCTAAAAAATTTTCTTATAGACAAACGATCGAAACTACCTGCGCATTACGTTAAAAGCATAAAATACAGTTTTCACAGCTTTATTTATTTTAAAAATGGACCCCCCCCCCAAAAAGCCTACACATCGATGAGCTGGTGCGCCATTTAAACGCATTAGCACTAGTATACTAGTACTCAGAGGCAAGTCGAAATCAAAAAGCGCTGCCTATCGGCTGAGCGCTTAAAAGTTTAAGTCGTCACCTTCCGGGCAAAGTATCACAAGCGCCATGCGACGTTTAAAAATTTCCGCCGCCATTTTATTTTTTTACAGAGAAATTGTTCAACGAAGCTGTCCAAAACTTTTACTGAATTTTCTTTGTGCTGCCAATAAAATTCAGTGAAATTTTCAGACAAATTCAACCAGAAATTTCTCTGTAAAAAAATAAAATGGCGGCGGAAATTTTTAAACGTCGCATGGCGCTTGTGATACTTTGCCCGGAAGGTGACGAAGTAATTGTAGATGAACAGTTTCGATTTTAATATTGGATTCAAGGTCTAGATTATGTGTACTCGAACTTAAAATTTTTACAGTCGGTACTTTTTGATTTCCTCATGAGTAATCTCATTTCCTGCTGAGCTTAATGTTATGCAACAGAATAATTCGGAACAAGTCCAAGGATTTTTTGTCAAGGAAAATAATAAAAAAAGAAATCGTCTCTGCATGAACAGTAATTATATGGCATACCGTCTCAAATGATTTGATCCTCTTGAATCTACGTCAGTGATACATTTACTGGAAAGCAGATTCTTAAAGTAGTTGAATTGTAAAATAAAACCACCTGAAAAGACACGAAAGAGGAGGAAGTCACCAAAGCACATCGTCACCTGTAGGAAGAAGCTGGCATGTATAAAAAATTTTAATCCGATGTGCTGACAATATCGCGATATCGATATCACTGAATAAAGGTGCTTGATTCATGCAAGATGATTCTTTTTGCCACCACAAAATATCTTTGTCTCATAGTTAGAAAAAAAAGCACAAAAAAATCTCAGGGTCGTAGCTAAAGGTTGAGTGGTTCCGCAAGGTACTTAAGATGTTTCATCGATTTCTCATCTTGGCAATCTTGGCGATCTTGCAGATTTTTTTTCGGTAAATGCAATCGAGGTAAAAAGTCGCAAATGCGGAAAATGAGACTTCTGATACTATATTTTAAGAGAAAAATAACGGTTTGGACCCACGAGGATCAGAATCCCTCGATCTTAGCTCTCAAAATGCAAAAATCAGCGATTTTAGCATTTTGTAGTCAAACCGCTGCTCGACCGTCGCTCGACTTAAATGTCGCGGCATTTGACGCGCTGTTTCACAATGATCCCATTGTAGATTTATTTCATCTTATGTAGAAAATTCACTGAAATCTGCACAACCGTTTTCACGTAAAAAATTAAATTGCCTAGGTAGTTAATTTAGCAACTAGGGGCTTATGGGGCTGCTTCGCAGCCCCTTATTTTTCCTGTACACTTTTCACTTTCACATGTTTTTTTTTTTTTTTTATTTATTTTCATTTAATTTTCTGTTTTGTCTTTGAATCGGGTCTAATTATTTTTTTGAGAGAATAAATATAACAAATGTTTTCAAAAATTGTAATTTTATTTAGTAAACTTTAAACTAAAATTTTGTTTTAATCTTCATACAAAATTATTTTTTAGGTTTTACATTTGTTTTCAAACTAATTTTAAAGAAGATCTTTTTTTATTTTTTAAATACTTTGCTTTTTTTTTCGATTAAATTGTTGATTCTTCTTTTGCCATTTCTGTCCTGCTTTTCTTCCTATATTTCCTACAACTTTGCTCTTCTTCTTTCCTCCTTTTGTCTTTTCTTTTTTTGCTTCTTCTTTTTCTTCTTCAGTAGCTGTTCCTTCTGGTTCTTCTTCTTTTTCTGCTCCTGTTTTAACTTCATCTAATTTTTCCGCTTTTTCTTCTTCGTTTTTTCCATGTTCAGTCTGCTTTCTGGTTTCCGGGGAATGCAGCTGCATTCCGGATGCGTTAAGGGGTGGGAAGGAGGGAGGGACGGACTGAGAAACTGAAAAAAGTACGTTACGTAACGGTAAATATTAAATAAACTTACCTATATATGGATCCTTGAACTTTAAAGCAATAAGGTCCATCACCCGGAATATCAATTCGATTTACAGAGAAAGAGGCAAAAGCAACAGCACTATTATAATTTCTGATACGCTTTATGAAATTTGGAGAATATAAATACTCGGTAAAGAAATTAAGCCATTTTGGCAGCAGTTATTAAAATGACCATTGGACATTTCACCCTGAAAATGGCGAGCATCACAATGATGACAAATTATATTCATTGAACCGACTGAAAATTTGGTAACAAAATTTTCATCAAAGTTCTGATCATCAATTTTATACTTCCGAAATGAAGAAATGAAACTTTGATTTTCTATACTAATAACAGAGTTCAGTTCTTGCTTCACTAAACGAACATGCGAAGAATTCTGGAAAACGCGACCACGTTTTGGAGGACGACCGCCTCGGTCATTGAAAATTTCACTCATAACAACTGTTAAATTTAAAATTAAAATTAGTAAAAATTATTATTATTTTAACAAAATCATAACTGAAAAGTTCAATTTTTAAATTAAAAAAAATAAATCAGAAGAAAAAGGATGAAATGAAAATGGAAATTAATAATAAACATATTTATACACATTGAAAAGAAACAGCGTGAAAAGTTCTGATCGGAATTTTTTTTTTTTTTTTTTTTTTTTTTTTTTTTTTTTTTTTGGTATGTTAAAATGAGAAAAAAACTTGGAGGTTATTGACTTAATGAGGAAAAATTGGCAATAGGAAAAAGATGGAAGCAACCATGAAAAACCGTAAAAAAAAAAAAAAAAAAAAAAAAAAAAAAACCGCGGGAACAGAAAAATGTAAGTTGATGGCAGTTGAGTGTTGGAAGTAACCTCACTTAATGATGATTGTTGAATGAAAACAGCTGATAAAAAGACAGCAAACAGTAAAGTAAGATGCGTAGCAACAAAACTTTTCCGAAAAACAAAAAACAAAAAACCCCCACTTCCCCTCATCCAATTTATGAGTTTTTAGGGATTTAAAAATCGGGGACGAACCCCAGAAAATAATTTATAGTTTTCCCGAAGCATTGAGAACAACACCTTTCAAATGAACCAACGCCCCTCGCAATTAGTACAGTGGTTGATTCACAATTTCATTCTATTTTTCAAATTAAATATTAAGATAGCTGATGCGGCTTGGTTCCTCTCTGCTAAACGCGGTCCAATTTCACCTTGTAACAGCAGTTTTTAGAACGTAGGAAAGTAAAGACAATAACAACACAGTCAATTGACAGTAACATCTAGGATTATAATAAAAAATCAATAAATACTTACACACAAAAAATAAATAAATTAACAGGTACTGAAAAAGTATGAATGCATAAAAAAAGTATCATTGCATCTGAAAAGCGATACAATGAAAGAAGAGTTGGTTCGACTCGGTCAAGCAGAAGGTAGAATTAAGTTGTCCGATGTTCGAGGAATTTAAATAATTTTAAAATATTTTTAAAAAAAAATTAAAATAGTTTTAAAATATTAAATTTTTGGGGATTTTTTTTTTTTAAATATTTTGGGTTTTGATTCCGTTCCTTCCCTTGCCTTCACAACAGCTCTTGAACCTCTGTTCCCTGGCATCGTCGAGCGTCTCACAGTATGGATTGGCGGCGTAGTTGTAGCAGTAGTATCCGAGCTCGGAGCCACACGCACTGGTGGCCTTCCCATCGTTCCATCCGCCACCGATTCCACTGCCGCACCGCGTGATTCTCTTTCCCTCCACTAGGGATCCGATCACCGCCAGCACGAAGAAAAACAGGCTCAGGCTGAAGTATTTCATGGTTGTTTGGTTGTTTTTGTTCTGAAATCAAAGGAAACAAATTCTTAATCTTTCTTGCTTAGCTTACTTACAGTAAAATAAAGAACTTAAAAATATTTTAAAAAAACATTTTTAAAATATTTTCCAAACTCTTTTAAGGAATATTTAAAAAATGTTTACAGGCTATATTTTTAAATTATTTTAAAAATATTGCCTGTAAACATTTTCAAAATATTCCTCAAAAGAGTTTTAAAAAATTTTTAAAAATATTTTAATTACAATATTTTCATGAAAATATTTTGATAAAGGTGACAATATTTTGTAAATATTTTCAAAATATTTTGTGCTAACTGAGTAGTGTAACGAGCTATATAATACATAATAGAAGAGGTCGTAAATAATAGAGGAGAGCTAAAAAGAGGTCGGACATTAAATTTTATGGACAAAATTCCAAGTTTTAGTGTTTATTTCGCCAGAGATTAAATTCCAAGGGTCATATACCCAGGGCCCAGGGCCAGATTGACTCGCTTGCCGCCCATAGGCCGCCTGTATTTTGCATAGAGTACATAGAGTCGTAATGTAAATGGGAGAGCTGGCGCCATGTTCTGCTCGAAGAATTCCGAGCCCGGTGTGCGCCGAGTTCGGGTCGCTTTTTCGATACATTTTCGATCCAAAATGGCGGTGTGGAATACGTGGTAATTCCTATCTCCTTTGTTGTTGTTGTTGTTGTTTTCATCGGATGGCCGGGTACCCGTGTATCGCAAACAATCGATTATGTATCGAAAAAGTGACCCGGCGTCACACAGGAGTCTCGGAATTCGGGACATGGAAAATGCTTAAAAGTGGCGCCAGCTCTCCCAATTACATTACGACTCTATGTACTCTATGGTATTTTGCCGCCCCCTTCTCAATTGTTTTGAGACATCAATAAAAACCATCAAGTGAACGTGCCGGAGGGGGAGGGGTGCATAAGACGCGTTTACTCGTGTTAGGCACATTTTTTGCGAAAGCCCTGTCAACACTACTAGCAAAAATTCACGTAACTTGGCGCGAAAGTTAATAAGTTCCGTTAACCTATCTCTGTGTGGACAAGGCCTTCGATTTACAAGAAATGAACAAAAATATTATGAAATCACAAACATAAATGTGCTTTAATAATTTTAACTTCCGCCGCCACGCCGCGCTGATTGCACCGTGTTTGGCGCTATGCGTGAAATATTCCCACAGTCTTGTATGCGCTATGCGTTTTACGCCGACCGCTGCTGCACGCACTTTGTTTCGTGAAGTATTCATGCAGTCTTGTAGGCGCTATGCGTTTCACGCCGCCCGCTGCTGACCGCAGCGACCGCACTATCTTTGACGCAATGCGTGAAGTATTCATGCAGTCTTGTAGGCGCTAATATGTGTTACATGCCGACCGCCGCGCCGCGCCGCGGGTTTCTCCTGTTCATCTCAAGTTCTCGTCATCATTGCTCTCTGCGCCGCGCCGTTCCAGGCCAAATTCCGTGTTCGGTTTCTCTCTTAGTCTTAACTCGACTAAGTAAAGGTGCTGTCTATTGTATCACAAGAAGATGACAAAATTAGAGATATACTCTCGGGAAATGAGAGATTTTGTCACCTTTCCTTGTTTGTAATGTTTTTCTGAATCCGATTTTTTTGTACCTGCATTTAAAAAAATTGCAAAATTTGCCGCCATGGGCCGCGGCCCATGCGGCCATCGCCTTAATCCGGCCCTATGCATATACCTACGGGACCTTCCGGCCAAGGTATCACAAGCGCCATGCGATGTTTCAAAATTTCCGCCGCCATTTTATTTTTTTACGGAGAAATCGCCCTAGTAAAAGTGAATCAGCCTGACGTCAGGCTATGTTCCATAAACTACCCTGAGTCAGAGTGATTCAGGCTGATGTCAGACTGATGTCAGACTGATATCAACCTGAACCAGTCAGCCTCAGGGTAGTTTATGAAACATAGCCTGAGGTCAGGCTGACTCACTTTTACCAGGGCGTCGGTTGAATCTGTTTGAAAATTTCACTGAATTTTATCGGCAGCACAAAAGAAAATTCAGTGAACTTTCCGGACAGCTCCGTCGAACAATTCCTCTATAAACAAATAAAATGGCGTCGGAAATTTTGAAACTTCGCATGACGTTTGTGATACTTCGGCCGGAAGGTGACGTTTCAATGTTCATTTCGCCAAAAAATTCAAGGGACATATCTCACAGGAAATTTCACGAAAAATCTATTGAACCACCCTTAAACTTTTTAGTTTTATACGTTCGAAAATATAAGCATTCAAAGTTTTCAGATTTTGTCCGACTTCTCCTATTGACTAGGCCAAGTCTGTCCCGAAACTCAAGTAGCACAATGCAAGGGAAAAATTCAATGATGACCGGACCTAAAGGAGACCAGTGGGCTGATTATTGAAATTGATAGACAAAGAAATAGACAAAGACACCTTGCAAATAGAGGGATCCTATTGGTGGAAGCGGGCGGTTGAAATGGACGAACTAGGTAGGTAGTAGACTTACTCTGCCGTGCTAAGGGAAGAACGCTGTATGAGCATTTGAGAGTTGCCAAATTTCCTTCGATAAAATGTTTATTTTTGAGGAAAATTATGAATATTCTTCCTTGAAATTTTCAGACGTTTTAGATCAAATTACGAACAAAATTATCCGAGGAATTGGTAGACATACATTCGAAAATTTTCCTGAAAATGAGTGATTTGTCAGGAGAAATTTGGCAACGCCTGATGGCTCATACGGCGTTCTTCCTTAGCACGGCAGTACTAACGGTAACTCGCTACTCGCGAGTGACCGTATAGTTAGTCCATCATTTCCCCCTTAGTCTATGCCAAGTACACGCTCCAACTAATAGGATCGCTCCCATTTTCCCTATGTCTTCTTTGTCTACCGCCTTGTCTATCAGTTTCAATAATCGCTCCTCTGGAAGATTGTTCCAGGCCACCGCAATTTTCCTCCACGTCCTGGTTGGTCACCAAAAAGGTTAACACATCGCACTGTTCAAAATTGTATCACATTTTGGATTATTTTTGTATGCCTGCCAATGTTGTATTGTTCCACAGGAGTTAATAATCTGAAAATCCTCGAGGAAAGAGGGGAAAAAAAACCTTATCTACCGAAAGAAAATTTATATCAACTTTTTTCAAATGCAAGGCGGGGAACGAATCAGGAAATTTTGGCGCAAGGTTAGCGCTGAAAGTTCATTAATTGAAAAAAATACGAGTCCTGGAGTTCCAAGGCAAAAATTCTTCGGTCGCAAGAAAAAACGTGTTTTAAATTTTTGAAAAAAAGCTAAGGAAATTTTTCCCCTTGAAGATTAAGTCTCTTTTACAGATCCGGTCATACATAAAGGCGCGCTTAAATGCTATAACATTGTAATTTTTCGCCATGAGATTGCAATATTTTTACATCAAGTGGTCAATGAATGCCGATTTTAAATGATCGAAAAGATGAATTCCACTCATCAGAAACACAGGCAATGTTCAATGTAAAGAGGAATCGCAACTAATTTCAATTTGATTGCAACGAAATAGCTTATGCCAAAAAAGGTTCCTTTTTTTGTGTCTGAACGACGTGTCTAAACCGAGATCTGCGATTTGCTGTTTCCTAATAAATGTAAAGCAAAACTAGCCAACTACCACAGCCAGCGAGCTGATTATTGAAATTGGTAGACAAAATAATAGACAAAGAAGCCAAAGGGGAAATGAAGCGACCCTATTGGTTGAAACGTATGGTTGTCATAGACCATACTATAGGTAAGGGGGAAAATGATGAATTAACCACAGGGTCCCTCCTCGTGAGTTGCCGTTAGTTAGTCTATTCCATTGCATACCTCTTTCGTCCATTTCAATCACCCGCTTCCACCAATAGTATCGCTCAATTTTCCTTTTTGTCTTCCTTGTCTATAAATTTCAATAATCGACCCACTGAGGTGTAGGAAATGAAAGATGACGCATGAAGAGATGCATGGATGTAATGGATCGCATTCAATTCAAAACCAACTATCTCCATTGTTACAAGCAGGCTCTGTCATGCATTTATTCTTATGGGTTCAAGGACCCACGTCACAGTAAAGATAGTTCCTTTTGATCTGAAGACGTCGAATTATGAGAGCCACAAGCCCCGCCCCTCCTTAAATTTTTGAGAGCACGGTCACTCGACAGAACATTGCGACTATTGTAAAC
Source organism: Bemisia tabaci (assembly GCF_918797505.1). NCBI lineage: Eukaryota > Metazoa > Arthropoda > Insecta > Hemiptera > Aleyrodidae > Bemisia > Bemisia tabaci. The sequence continues at coordinate 42,317,282 of NC_092801.1, forward strand.
GTGTATTTCAGGAACACAAAGTTAAGTAAAAAAATAGATAAATAAAAAAATAAATAAATAAAAAATAAATAAATAAAAACGTCATATTTTTCGCAAAAAGAAAACCCTTTTGAGTAATCTCTTCGGTAATATTCGTGAGAGGTCAAATTTAGGAGAAAATTTTTCAAAAAGAAATACTAAATCGTCTAAATTTTTTTTCAATCTTCTATATATTATGACCAAAGTTGAAGCATTCAACAAAATAAAAAAACTGCGGTCGTTTTAGCTTTTTCCGGTATAAATTTCAATTAAAAATCTCCGAGATGGAGCCTCTCTCTTCACCAATTTCCGCCGAGTTCGAAAAGTTTTTGAAAAATGTTTTCCAACGATGACTACCACGAGGGAATAGGGGTCGTCTTTTCGATCAAAACTGAGTGTCAACGATTGATTCTATGAGATAGGTTGTTATGTACAAATTTTAATATAGAGCCTGTCCAGGGGCGACACCGGAAATTTTTTTGTCATGCTATGAAAAGTAACTCCTTTCAACCGAGGGAACGAGAGTTCGGCGCGGCACTTTTGCACACTTTTGTAAAAAAAATTAAAAAAAAAAAAAAAAAAAAAAAAAAAAAAAAAAAACAGAAAAAACCTTACTCACCGTTTACAGCGATGAAGTGTCGGGCTGGATTCTGTCGAACACAATGACAAAATTTGGAGCTTTTCCGCGTTTTTATATCGGGAAGTTATCTACGACCTGGAAAGCGCGACTCAGTTATCGCCGATTTCGGGGTCAATTAATTTTATCAAACGCATTAACCTTGTATCGAGTTTTGACTCATTTTAGTTTCACAAAAACAAACACCTTGGTCGTCTCTTGAGATTGAGTCCTAATTGACTTAGGTGGTTTATCTCTTCATGTCAAAGGTCCATTTTCCCATGTTTGCACAGCATGGAAAATCACTCCATGCGGAATTCTTTCGCGCTATCCTCCCCTCCCCCTTCCTTTTCACATTTTGTCTACTTTGTCGTGTAAAAAGGAACTTCATGTGAACATTCGAATATTACCGAATTTTTCCCCAAAACAAACATTTGTTTTTCGAGGAAATTGCGAATATTTTTCCTGAAAATATTCAAAAACTTTAGATCATAAATTGAGAATAAAAAGTCTCAAATCCCGGAAAATTAGGTCGTGTTTTTCTTGTGAATTTCGTGACGTACTAAGGCTCATGATGCCCTCCCCTTTCGCAAGCCTGCGGGGGCGGGCTGATCATTGAAATTGATCGACAAAAAAGACGACGAAAAAATGAAGCTATCCAATTGATTGAAACAGGTGTTTGTTATAGACTAAAGGGGGGGGGGGGATTATAAGCTATTTAAAGAGTCTCTCGAGGGTTGTCGTTATTTAGTCTATTCTACCTCCTTTGTCCATTTCACCCAACCGCTTTCACCAATTGGATCGTTTCAAGATAATGTTAAGGTGATTCGATGGACGCTATATTTTGTGTCAGAACGGCATGCGATATATCGCATTGATTGGTCCCATTTTTTCTGCTACTCGTCATTTTTCTCATATTTTGAGATCGCAATTCTGTTGCCAGGAGGCTAAAGAATTCACATACAACCAACCAAACTACAACCAAATTTAACGTATTAAAGGCGTGGTTTTTTCAGAGGACAAATATCGCATTCGAGCGCAGTTTCGATATGAGTGTCGAATGCGATATTTTTCCTCTAAAAAACCATGCCCTTAATACGTTGAAGTTGTTTTGGAAAATTGGTAAGTGAATTCTTCAGTCTCAGGGCAACAAATTTGCGATCTCAAAATTAGAGAAAATTGACGAGTAGCTGAAAAAATGGAACCAATCGATGCGATATATCGCATGGCGTTCTGACACAAAATATGGCGTCCATCGAATCACCTTAAGTAATTATTTTCTAGGTGCTAATTTAAAAGATTGCAGAGAAGAAAGAGTTAAGTCAAATTTTTAATTTTACCGGGTGAAGTGGGTGTTTTTGTGGTGTAAACGAAGAATTGAAGGCCCTGTATGACTCTGTCATTTTGGAATCTCGCAGTAAAACCCGCTGCCACGCCGAGCCGCGGATAAAGTGGTGAATGCCTGCAGAGTGAAAACGCCTTAACCTCTGTGCTTATGCAACACGAACAGCTATGGAGCTTAAATACCTGCATTCAGGCGTTGTAGATACTGAAATTCGCTCATACTTCTCAAAATACTTAAATACTTTCTCATAATCTCATACTTTAACGCGATTCCAACGTCACCCATTTGCGCTGATTAAGTAAACTATTGCTAATTTGTATCGTAACATTGTCACTTTTCGGAGAAATGCTTTAATCGTTTGAATGGATCACAAAATTGCCCCTCTAGAATGTGGCATGCGGCTCTGCACTTCCTGAGCTGAGAACACTTCAATCAAATACATATTTTTTTTCTTCTTTTTTAGAAAAAAACTATCACAGCTGAAAAATTATCTATAGAACTTCACGGGTAAAATTCCAAAAGTGCGAGTGAAGATTCGACGTAAGAGCGTTTTTTTCTAAAAGTTTTGTGTCCTGCCTCCTGGTTCTGAAATGACCGCGTAAGTTGATGCGTATTTAAATTCCGATCTAACTTCTTTTTAACTCTCATGCAAAAACAAATATGTTAGAATACGCGCTCAAAGTGTTTTCCTTGAAGTGTTCTTAGCTCAGGAAGTGCAGAGTCGCAGCCCATATTCTGGAAGGGCAACTTTGTGACCAATTTAAACGATTAAAGCATTTTTTCGAAAATCGATAAAATGTTACGATAAAAACCAGCAGTGGTTTACTTAATCGGCGCAATGAATGACGTTGGGATCACATTCAGGTATGAGATAAACAAGCAAAGCCATGAACACCAAGCGAATTTCAGTACCTACAACGCCTGAATGCAACGATTGAAGCTCCATGGATGTCCGTGTTGCATAAGCACAGAAATGAAGGCGTTTTAGCGGCTCTGGTGCTTGCACTAGAGCTGCTATTCCGGACGGTCCCAGCTGGGGAGTATCAATGCAGCATGTTACATTGTAGAGACCGCGCGTTGGTTGATGGGAATCGGCGCCATTTTCGGCTATGTTCCTTGTCATGACTTTATTTTATTGCATACTGTTTTATTGTTAGTCAATGCTATGTTGTGTATTGTATTTTTGGAATCATGGTGATACAGTCAACAATTCAAAACTTGTTTGTGCTTTTATCTCGTGATGGAAAAAAATGTACTTTACGTTCAAAATTTGAAAATTTGAATTTTAAAGTTTTCGCGGTTAAGGAAGCTTTAACCACTGGGTTGGAGCTTCCTAGTCATATTACTTGATATCAGCTGATAGCAAACAAAGGTTACCAGGGAAACCGTAAACGTCTAACAACTATCGTGGCCATTGGGGCGATTATTGAAATGATATCGACTGTATGTCGCCGCTTACGACAGGACATAGCCCTATCTTAACTGTGTAATATATCGCAATTCGATATTGTTTTGATTTTTAAAAGGAGCAATTCATTCATACAGTTCCGATTAGTTTTGGCGAACGGGCCCTTAACCTACGGCACTCGGCTCATGGGAATTTTTTAACTTGTCCTGGACGGACTCGTCTGTAGCGCCTCGTTCTTCGTTGTGTGTGTGATTTCGTGAAGAAGTTTCTATGGCAATTTGCTTTTATTTGTGAGCTGTTTTTTCACGGGATTTTTGAATGTTCTGTACGAATAAATTCGGTGAGTACCTCATTTATCCCTCCTTCCAGTAAAATTATTTCAACTTTTCCTTCTCCCTCATTCTGGACCCACTCATGGGCTGATTATTTTCTCATTCTTGAAACTTTAGACTGGCAATTTCTATGCACAATTTTCATGCAATAATGATTTATAATGCCCCTAATCCATTAAAATGAATTACAATAGTAATGCCGCATTATAATGTCGTATTATACATCGCAACGATTCATGTCCTACTGATTATTGATTATTGTAAGATGAATTCTGTTTTCTCTGATTGTATGTTTCATACGTGCGAAGCAAGTACGGGTCACTAGAAACGTGGTTCGTACGGGTGGCTGATGAAATTGATCTTCGAATACCTTTTGATGAGCTAGGGAAATGGAACCATCTGCATCTCATGGACAATAAATAGTTGCCGTAATTAAGGTCATCCCGTGATTAAGGTGCCGTGATTTAAGTCATAAATTCTTCATCTAATTCTTGATTCATCTCCAAAATGTCTGCTAAAGCTTTCATGCGCTTCTCCTTGTATGCATGAATGAGCAAATTGGGTATCGAACAAGCGGACACTTTTTGAAAATTTAGATGATTCTGGACAATATCGTACAGAAGTCCACGAGCTGCAGATAGAACCATTACCTCTAGCTCATCAAAAGTTATTCGAAGATCATTCAACAACCTCTTTGACAAGTTGCAAAAACTTTTCGTTAACAATAGTGTCACACGGTACTAGGAATATTTACTATTTAACGAACCTTATATTTCCCTGACTCAGTCCTAAATTATAGAAGTATGCGTTACTTTTCCAGCAATCCAAAAAAACAATTATACAAAAAACCAATACCTACACTTTCAGATATAAAAATGCAAATTTTTTGCAGCCTCGCTAAACGACTTATCAACCAGAGATTTTTTAAGAAGCGGACCTCCAAAGAGCTTTCAAAATTAAAAGTATACAAAAAGTGATAATGCCATGTATTCGCCATATCAAAGCCCAATACACATTTATACACCGGCTACGTAAATCTGCTAAGTTACAAAACATGAATCGACAGTTGTCGGATTGTACATCAATGACAAAATGTGTCTAGGCCCTCATTCTTGACTACAACTACTGCCCCCAGAGCCGCTCTCCGACGCCAATGCGTTGGAGCTTCCTGCTTGTTCACTCTGCAGGCACTCACCACTTTACCCGCTCGGCGCGGCAGCGGGTTTTACTGCGAGATTTCAAAAAATGACAGAGTCGGACAGAGCCTTCAATTCTTCGTTTACGCCACAAAAACATGCACTCCACCTAGTAAAATTAAAAATTTGACTCAACTCTTTCTCCCGTGCTATCTTTTAAATTATTAGCACCTAGACAATAATTACTTTCACACTATCCATTGAAAAAAAGGTAGAGGAAGCAGTGATTGTCTTGCTCACATGAACGCTTCGTAGCATTAAGTACAACGTCGCAATATTTCACCAGAAATTGTATCAATTACTCCAGAATTTTAAACGTCTTCAGGGTTTTTCATTTCGCCCTGACAAATTTCCGGGAATTTTTGAGTATGAGACATGCACCCCTTAATGAACAGACATACGTTTTTAGGTGTAACGTGGCAACTTTACAATGCAATTATGCCCCTCTGATTCGCACCTCTGCATTTCTTCTTTGAAAGCCAATTTTATTGACAATTTACACATCATGTCGATCCAAAGAGGCATTATTGAATAGACGAACACCAAACTTAAAGTCAATCAAATCAAATCACTCTATGATGGCAAACACAATATCAATGGTGAAACTACCATACCACGTATCTCGGAAAACCCGATTTTTCAGGAGAGCAATAAAACCGACTTCGTTCCTTTTTTGTGATGATTGAAAGGTAATAAATCTTGGAGGTAGAAACAATCAATTGCTTTTCACCACGCATTAAACATTTTTGAAAATAGCCCCAACAGTTAGGACACGCAGAGGAAAAACCGAGTTACGTATGTGTTTTGCGAATTAGGAACCAACACTATTACCTCGAGGTATATGAATTTCAAATTAAGGTTTTTAGCCTGTTACTTGAAGATTTTGATCGATGTAAGGCCTGGCGAAGAGTCATATTGAACAGCGTGATTAAATTAATTCACTGGAAGCTTCTGTTGATCCTACAGCTGGAGCAGTCATCAGGTTTTTAGAAATTACTATTCTTTTAAACGCCATGACAGATCAGGTACTCCGTTGTAAGAAAGTATAGGTATGTATCAGGTTACCCTCTTAACCCTAGTCTGCCTGAGTGGGGTCAGATTGACCCCACGGGAGTTTCAACTCTTTGCCATTTCTCGTGGTATGCACGAAATTTTTTGTCCTTCACAAATAGCTCTACAAAAACATCTAGGAACACGATTTTGAAGGGGGAAAAAAAAAAAAATGTGCATGAGAGATCAAAAAATGCACGAGTACCCCTAGAAAGCCTGAGCGGGGTCAGATATCCTTATAACATATATTTTACCATTTAGCATCACAAAAGCTTACTTTGAAGGTGTATTAATTTTTCTCTTTTTAATTTTTTTCAGAAACTTATAAAACAAGCAAAATTTTTCAGATTTTTTTCGTTTTCAGTATTTAGTAGCCCTATGATTTTTTTTCTCATGCTGAGAACAACATGGCAACATGTGTATGATAAAATGGTTGCATACCCTACGCCGTGTTTTTTAAAACTTAAGGTATACTGTATGGTTAAGGCCTGTAAGGTTAGTGCACTGATATTAACTAAAAACATGAAAAAAACATAGCTAACTAATTGATTTTCAGCTGGGGTCAAATTGACCCCGCTCAGGCTTTCTCGTTGGTTCAGAGGCTCAGGCAGACTAGGGTTAAATGATCATCCTAATACTCTTTAAAAAAAAGGTTTTCCTTTCCTCAGTGGACGAGTCGCCTTCCAATACAAGCGTATGCAACATCGATTACACCTCTTGTCCGCATTATATTATCCGTTACTTGTTGACATCTGACGCGCACCTATCTGTCACTTCCTCAAGCGGACCTAGCCTAAGGCTGCCTTCTGTAGCCTTCAGTAGAACATTTAGTGTGTGCCTTGCATTTATAGATTACTCAAGTTGAAAAAAAGTTGTCTTGAAGTTGAAAGACGTAGCGAAAAAACGGACAACTTCCCAACCCCGCGCGTCGATGAGCGAGATTAGCGTGGGTTATGAGAACGGGAATAGGATGGAGGCGGGGAGGATTTTGTCATATTTTTTTATATTTTTGCTCATTACTTTTTCAGATGCAAACGTTCAATATCTTAGAAGAATGAGTGTTTGCTTTTTTTTTTTTTTTGGTCCCACGGAAACAAATAAATAATTGAGATTTTTGGTGAAAATGAGGGAGTGCCAATTTCATAAGGGAAGATTCACTAAAACTCTTTGCACCTTTTTGGTGCAACAGCCTTAATTACCTTTCAAGAAAATCTCATCTTTTTATACTTGAACCGGATACACCTTTTGATTTGCCTCAGCTAAAGGCTCCTAATTTTTCCTGTTTGCGATAACTTCGCGACGCGACGGCGCGCGGGGCGAGATATGTGAATTACGAATTAGCGCTGAGATATCGTGGAGCTTAAGATAGACGGTGAAACTACCAAACCACGTATCTCGGTTTGCGACGTCGTAGACTTCCTGTCATACTTTATTTTTTAAATGAAAAACTACTTAACATCCAGTCTTGAAAATTTCTGTGATTTTTCCTCTTTGTGCGGAGAAAATTCCGTGAAAATTTCAAGGAACGATATTGATTTGGTCTACTTCGAAAAAAAAAATGTGAGCGTAGATTTTTTAAACACCGCAAACGAGATACGTGGTTTGGTAGTTTCACCGTCGATATGTGATATTTTAACAACGTTTTTGAGTAACTTCCCGATTTTGTTCGACAAAAATATTTAGAGCATAGATGAAGGACATCTCTTACAACTCATTTTTGAAGCTTACTCAACCCCGACAAAAATCTAGGTACGTGGTTGGGTAGTTTCACCATCGATATTTCTTCAGCGACATTTCGACGGTGCAAGTCGGCAATCACATAACTCGGTTTGCGACGTCGCAGACTTCCTATCATACTTTATTTATTAAACGAAAAACTACTCAACGGCCATTCTTTAAAACTGCCATGATTTTTCTTCTCTATGCGGAGAAAATTCTGCAAAAACTTCAAGGAATGATGTCAATTTGTTCTCCTTAAAAAAAATAATATACAAGCGGAGATTTTTAGACACCGCAAACGAGTTATGTGATTGCCGACTTGCACCGTCGATTTGCGGACATAATTTCTTACTTTTCAAGCCGAATTTTAACCTCGACCTCATTCTAAACTGTTTTGATTCAATAGAACTATCTCAGCGGAGAATGAGGTTGCTTATCTAATAATCATAATATCCTCGAAACGGTTGAATCTTCTCGGGCAATAATTTATTAACTCTGACTATGGATCCAATTGTTATTCCACATAAATTGAGCAGTAGATCATATTTCATTTCAGTTTCCCTTTCCTGCGAAAAGAGAAAAATTGTGTTTCAGTAAAACGATTGGTATATGTCGTGTGTGTCTTACGAATCTCAGGTTCTGCGCTCAATGGGTCAGATGCGCTGGTCACAGAATCCTGTTTTGGTGCTTGGTTCTCGTAGATTTGCTAAAATAATCAGATCAGTCTTAACAGCAACTTTCTACGCTCAATATTAGACGCGATATCGCCCTTTGAAAAGTCGAGTTTTTGACGTCATCCACCGCGGAAGTGACACCCTTGCTTTCATCCGAGTTGCACGTTGCAGGGCCGGATTAAGGGGGTGGCCACGTGGGCCGCAGCCCATGGCGGCAAAATTAGGGGGCGGCAAATATTGCAATTTTTTTAAATGCAGGTACAAAAAAATCGGATTCAGAAAAACATTACAAACAAGGAAAGGTGACAAAATCTCTCATTTCCTGAGAGTTCATTAATTTCTAATTTTGTCGTATTTCGGTGGTACAAAAGACTGCGCACCTTTAATTAGTTGAGTTATGAGAGAAACCAAACACGTAATTTGGCCTGGAGCGGCGCGGCGCAAAGAGAAATGATGGCGAGGACTTGAGATGGAAAGGAGAACCCCTCGACGCGGCGGTCGGCATGTAACACATATTAGCGCCTACGAGACCGCATGAATACTTCACGCATTGCGTCAAACACAGTACGGTCAACAGCGGTCGGCGCGGCGTGAAACGCACAGTGCCTACAAAACTACATGAATACTTCACGCATTGTGCCAAACACGGTGTGGTCAGCGCGGCACGGCGGCGAAAGTTAAAATTATTAAACCACAGTTTGTTCTTTCTTAATTTTTTAGTTCATTTCTTACAAATGAAAGGCCTTGTCCCCACAGACATAGGTTTACGGAACTGAACTTTCGCGCGAAGTTCCGTGAACTTTTGCTGGTATATAGTGTTGGTAGGGCTTACGCAAAAAATGTGTCCAAGACGAGTGAACGCGTCTTATGCACTCTTCTCCCTCCGGCACGTTCACTTGATGGTTTTTATTGATGTTTCAAAATGAATGAGCAGAGGGCGGCAAAATACAGGCGGCCCATGGGCGGCAAGTAGGTAAATCCGGCCATGGCACGTTGAGCAACCTGTGCAAATGGTCGTCACACCGACTGATGAAGGCAAAGTGGAGGAAACCAAGGGTGTCACTTCTGCGGTGGATGACGTCAAAAACTCGACTTTTCAAGGGGCGGTATCGCGGCCCGGTTAATATTGAACGCAGAAAGTTGCTGTTTGGACAGATCTTATTATTTTTAGCTGATCTACAAGAATCAAGCATGATTCTGTGACCGGCGCAACCGATCCTGCACCTGGATTCATAATTCAGGAGAATCAAATAATTTCTCCATTGCAATGATGATATGATTTGGAGGGAAAAAGCGGTAATAATAATAAAACGATAGTCCGGCTGATTATGATCAGCCCCGGCACTACTATAAATACAATTTGAATTTATTTATTATCGTTTATTTCAATGAATACAAGGACCAACGTAAGGAAGTGTGCGATCAAAGCTCATAATGTCGTTAAAGTAAGCTTTCCTGTGTAAAATCTATCATGATGCGTTGCAGATGTCACCTCTCAAAATGAACTCAGGCACCAACTCACTCGTTAAAGGCTGCATATTGTCTGCAACACAATACAAATAGTGTGTGAACTTCCACAACATAAAAAGCTCGAAAATTTCAGTGAAATATTTCATGAAATTTCACGAGGCTGTGAAATATTTTATATTTTTCAGGGGCTAGTGTATGCAACCCGCAATCAAGTACACAAAATTAGAAGAACATCACAATTTTTACATTTTGCGAAACACGAAAGGGAACCAGTATTCTTCAATATATCTTTCATACATTTTTGAAGTTTCGTGAAATATTTCACGTGAAATTTCAAGATTTTGTTTTTTATGATATTTTGCCACCCTGGTCGTTGTCACCTCATTCCAATCGGCTTATTCTGGTGATTTTTTGCTCTTTTAGACCATTTCCAGCTGTGCTCGGCAATATTGGTGTGCATGTTTCCGGCTGATCACGTCATTGTAGAGCCCGTTGATGACGTCAGCAGGGCGCATAATACTGTTGTACCACTTTTTTCGCCCGTTTCTATTTTTGACTTGCGGCAAGTGGAAAACCCGTCATGAACTTCGGGATGGACGCATTTCATCGGACATGCGCCAAAAGCTCAAAGGGAGCAACCTTCAACCTTGAGAAAGTCTGTGGACATGATTTCCAAAATTATGGATTTTCCCTGTTAAAAATGTCCCATGGGTCCCCATGAAAATTTCATGGGGAATCAATACATGGGGTAATTACATGGGGACCTATGGGAGCTCATGAGCAGTAATGGGCATCCGTGGGGAAAATCGGAATGTCATTGGGGAAGACCGGGAATGCCCATGGGGACTCCAAGTTTTTGTGCGGGCCAAATCACCGATTAGGTGGGGATTCGGCCGGTGGGGATTCGGCCGGTTGGATTTTTCGTGGGGATTCGGCCGGTTTCTGATTTATTATTCAGAGTGTGGAAAGTTCGGCAACAATGCACAGAACAAACATGAATGAAACGTGGTATAAAAGAAATCAGCCATTTAACGTAGTGTATACTTACATATCTGAAGTTTACAGTCCATTTAAAGTTGATAGCCGGTCCAAAACATTTCTTAAGGTCCTTGTGCTCGATTTATTGTAGCAAAATGTTCGGGATGCGATCATTTAGGTCCGTATATTTTTTACCCCTTTTCATAATATTCAGCGGCATCCCGACGACACGTTTATTCCGTGGACTTCTAGTAAAGACTCGTTAACACGAAACAACCAAATTTTCATATGTTGTTAAAAACTTTAAGAGAAGATGCCACTCAATCTTTACTAGAAGTCCAGGAAATAAACGTCGGGATGCCGCTGAAGAAACGGAGTAAAAAATAAACGGACCTAAATGATCGCATCACGAACATTTTGCTATAATACATCGAGCACAAGGACCTTAAGAAATGTTTGGACCGGTTATCAACTGTAAATGGACTGTAAACTTCAGATATGTAAGTACACTACGTTAAATGGCTGATTTCTTTTATACCACGTTTCATCCATGTTTGTTCTGTGCATTGTTGCCAAACTTTCCACACAATAATAAATTAGAAACCGGCCGAATCCCCACGAAAAATCCGACCGGCCGAATCCCCACGCGACCAAATCACCGTGTGCCTTGTAGGGCATTTTTAACAAGACAACCAATGACACTCGCGGGCTAAATGGACAGTCGGCAGCCAGTGACCCACTCCCAAGAGACTATATGCACTCGGCAGTCTCTGCGTATTGCACACACAGTCGTTCTGTACAGTAAGGGCTACTCTTGTGACAGCAGCCTTGGTGGGTATTTAGGAGAAAAATCATTTTCGATGGCGATTAAGCAACTCACAGCCAGGCGATAAAGTGTATGCTAAACGTCACTAATTACGGATAATAGGACTTAGTGAGTTTTTGTACCACTGCTCTCTTTTTGGGCCGTAGTATCTCGATTTATTTTGCGAGGAAAGCTCCGTACTTTTGATGGATGCCTGCCATTCCTTATATATTAGAGCGCCTTCAGTTTCGTATGATACTGTGCAATACATCTGGTGTGAAATAGTTGCTTCAAGCGCCGTGGCACGCTGCGGTGCGGCAGGCGGGCAGCCAGCGCGAAACGCGCATTGGCGCCTACAAACCTAACAGGGATACTTCACGCGTTGCGCAATGCGTGAAGTATCCCTGTTAGGTTTGTAGGCGCCAGTGCATCGCAGTTCCGCTTTGTGTTAGGCTTTAATATTTAATCTAGCGGAGTCAGCGTTATTCAACTCATGATTTTGAAATGTTTGCACATCCTGTATGGATTATTCTCGTTTTAATTGATGAAAAAAAATATGTATTAAAGGAAAATATAACGTGTGTTTTGTAAATATTAAGGTGGTTCCGTATCAAACTTAATGATTTCCAAAGCGCTCGAATTTCTACACAATTTCTTATAGCCTTTTATAATCGATGGCGAAAAAGCAACAGCCAGGCGATAAAGAATAAAGCCCGGCGATGGGAACTATAGCCCGGCTGCATAATTTTTTATCGCTTCGCATAGCCCGGCCGTATGATTTTCTCCGCATTCTACAGCCAGCTATATGATTTTCTGTAGCCTTCATTAGCCGGCTATAAGAATTCCTATGGTATTTTGAAACGCAGCTCTTATCGCGAATTTTTACTAGGGAGGGCGGTATTTTACTTGAAAGTAAGTAACTGCACGCCATACGCTTCTACGTCTACTTACTGATTCGTGGACTAGTGCGGCCGAAGCGCCTTCAATTTTTCACATGCACCACGTTCGTCTATAAAACACGATTATAACTGTAGTTAGGAGTTACTATTAACATAATGGAATGCGCTGCTTATGCACAGTCGTCTAGAGGGGGAAAAAAAATGCGACACAAATTTACCAAAAAACGGATTGCAGGGGGCTAGTCTATGGTACGTGTGGACTTAAGCTTGCAAAAATCAAAATCTTGGCTGAACTTGATTTTGGGATATCGCAATCTGAAATTTTCATTGTACATGCAAGTTTTTTACCGATTTTGATAAGCTTTTTTATTTATTCGTCCATTGAATCGGTGTTGATCGAATGATCGGTTCAAGCTTTTATTTTCCGTTCGATTCATGTAGATCGAATACATACCCTATCGTTGCATGCAGACTTCCTATCACATTATTTTTGTTAACTGAACAGTTCGCCTTCTGCTGCGTTTGCAGCAATTGTTGTCACGCATATGTTGTGCGAGCTGATTTCAGCTAATTACATACTTGACCCTCTGAGGGCGTTTTATGTGCGCAAGTAGCGCTATCAGTTGGAGAGTGATCGAAGTAGGGATTGAGCGATTTATTCAATCTCACTTCTACAGGGTGAGCGAAAAGTCCCCGACCCCCCCTCTAACTTTTAAACGAATTGAGCTAGGGAAATGAAACTTTGGGAATGTTCCTATCTCAAAGGGGACCATCTTTTGAAGGGGTCAAAATTTTGGCCCCCCCCTCAGGGGGGGACAGGGGCCCCCCAACTTTTTTTTTTCAAATAGCAACCCCTATCTTGTGATACCTCATTTGAAAGAGCATAAAAAATTAAGAATTTTGGCGCAAACCGCAGATCAATAACTCAATTTTTGACCGAGTTATGATAGGTCAAAGGTCAAATTTGACCTATTTTCAAAAAATCATAACTCCGGTTCAAATCATCGTAAAGAAAAAAATAAAACGGGAAAATTTACCAAATTGTGTTTGCTTTTACGTAAGAATTGCAGAAATCACTTCGATGTAATTTTAAGGGGGGGCTCGGACTCCCAAATACGTCAATTCAAAGGTCATTCAATTTTCCCGCGAAATAAGCCAATTTCCTCTGGATTTGCCTCCACATTATCTCAGTAAGGTCAAAATCAGTTCAACATTACGTTGGCAAGTCCCCAAAATTCGGGAAAAGTTAAAAAAACGAAATTTAAACGGTCAAATTTAATCACCTTAAATTTCGTTTTTTTAACTTTTCCCGAAATTCGGAGACTTGCCAACGTAATGTTGAACTGATTTTGACCTTACTGAGATAATGTGGAGGCAAATCCAGAGGAAATTGGCTTATTTCGCGGGAAAATTGAATGACCTTTGAATTGACGTATTTGGGGTCCGAGCCCCCCCTTAAAATTACATCGAAGTGATTTCTGCAATTCTTACGTAAAAGCAAACACAATTTGGTAAATTTTCCCGTTTTATTTTTTTCTTTACGATGATTTGAACCGGAGTTATGATTTTTTGAAAATAGGTCAAATTTGACCTTTGACCTATCATAACTCGGTCAAAAATTGAGTTATTGATCTGCGGTTTGCGCCAAAATTCTTAGTTTTTTATGCTCTTTCAAATGAGGTATCACAAGATAGGGGTTGCTATTTGAAAAAAAAAAGTTGGGGGGCCCCTGTCCCCCCCATAGGGGGGGGGACCAAAATTTTGACCCCCTCAAAAGATGGTCCCCTTTGAGATAGGAACATTCCCAAAGTTTCATTTCCCTAGCTCAATTCGTTCAAAAGTTAGAGGGGGGGTCGGGGACTTTTCGCTCACCCTGTATTATTCTCCAACAAGGTGCCCTACTTTCGCACATTAAACGCCTTCAAAGAGTCAAGTAGTCAAGAGTTATGAGCTGAGATCAGCATGCGCAACGTATTCGCAACAACAATTGCTGCGGGCGCCCCTGAAGGCGAATTGAAAACAACCGTATAATACAAGTTGAAAAACATTTTAACTCTTCAATTCACACTATGGGGAACACTAATGGGGAATTGTCTTTTTTAGTCGTTTCATGGCGGATTCTCAAAAAACTTTTCAACATAAACTAAAACATGAACTAACATTTAAATGCAAAATAAAATATACTGCGCTACAAAATTTTGTGTACCTACCCTTATCGGATGTGCGACACCGTAATGTGACACTCAGAAATTCTAAAGAAATGTCCTAGAATCTAAAGATTAAGGAAGGACCACTTTACAAAGCGCGACTTTCAGCATTTTGACGTGTGTTAGGTACCTTGTCAAAATTTCACATTAGACACAAAACTCGCAACAAAAATAACTGAAACCATCCCCGAACTGAGATAGTCAACGTTTTTCGATGCGGAAATTTCAGCTTCTCGCTCATGAAAAATCAGAAGTCTCCCAAAGTCTAGTCACGCACTACACTTTATCGTCAGAGTCTCTGCGGTATGAAAATATGGCAACCTCAAACTCGGTGCTTCGGCTCAGCTGTTGCACGTTGTTAACACTGAACATTATCAGGTGCGGAATGGACGTAGTTCGACTAAGAAGTCTGTCAAAACTGCTGTAGTGCGCGATTTGATTCAAGTCGACTTTTGTTCCTCTTGTGAGCGGGGAATTCAAAATCCCCATAACCAATGCTGCATGTATATACATATAAACGTTTATATCTTAGTCAGGAGATGCTGCTAGTAATTTTCGCTGCCCAAATTGTCGCCTTCTGGCCGAAGCATCACAAGAGCCATGCGACGCGACGTTCCAAAATTTCCGCGGCCGTTTTATGTTTTTTACAATAAAGTTATTGGTTAAATCTGTTTGAAACTTTCACTGAATTTTATCGGCAGAAAGAAGAAAATTGAGTGGAATTTTCGGACAGCTTCGTTGAACGATTTTTCTGTAAAAAAAATGGCAGCGGAAATGTTGAAACGTCGCATGGCGCTTGTGATACTTTGGCTGGAAGGTGACGAAATCGCGTTCTACGTGATTTGGTCAGAAAACATGTATCACAATGCTTAAATCCGTACATTGTCTAGTGGTCCATTGATCGATCGACGACCAGATTTTACCTCTCCAATGCATTGAGGACCTACCTTCAGTGAATAATACTAAACTCACCAATGTGTTTTGATGGAGATGCTCGCAGAAAGTGAGAAATAAGTCGACACATTTCTTCACACGATCGACCTCGGAGTTATTTTCTTGGTGGGAAGATTTTTCTTCGCCCCAAGCCTGGTTTGGCACTCGAATGTAGTCCCATTTGTTGAAGAATCGCTGTGCAAAATGTTCAAAAAAAAGTCATGAGGCTCAATGACACTTCCCAAACCGGAATTACAATGAGAATGCTGCCGTGATAGCGAAGAGAGCAGTAAGTGTCAAATTTTCAAAATCGAGTTTCTTTCAAAATTCGTCTACCCTCTTATAGATGAAATCACTGAAATAGGTAGCTAAAACAGCAATGTATCTTATTTGTATCAAAACGAGACACAAGAATGCCTTAAGTGCGCAAAAAATGACGTAGTTTCAGGCAAGACAACAGTAATAGTCCAGGCATTATAGGAAAAATAGAAAAAAAAATTTATATATAAGGTTTTATGTGCCCAAGTTGTTCATTGGGGTGCCAGGGACTCCCAGCAAAAAGTCCCCAAGAATCCCCTGTACGCTCGACCCCCCCGCCCCCCCAAAACCCCCAAAAAATCGACCTTTCCTCGGTTTTTCGTAAATATCTCAAAAAGAATTGGTTTTAGCGAAAAATGAGTTATCTAGTGAATAAAAGTTCATAAAATTTCCAATAAAAATGACTTCTATGAATTTTTTTGTAAAACGACTTTGAACCCCTCAAAATGGCTGCCGAAAAAACGGGCATTTACGGAAATTTCAGTTTTTTCCCGAAAATGCCCATTTTTCTTTGAAACGGCTGCTCTCATGTAAAAGTTAATGGCGGATTCTGAAAGAGCGTTGAATTTCACATCAGAAACGATTAAAATCGATCATTTTAGACTCACAGTCGATCTACGGAAATACGATATATCGAAGCTCTTCCGCCCGGGCCTAACAAATCAAGTACTGGGTACTACTCATTTAAGTTTACGGTTCTGCTGGAGCAAGGAAGCGTTCAATTATCGCGTAATGCATCTGAAGAGGGAGGAGAGTCGGGATTCTCCCATCCAGAAAACAGAAATTGTGCATTGAGAGTTGGGGGGGGGGGGGGGGGCTGAAAAATAGAAATAGAGCATTACTTTATAATTAAATGATTCCTCTTTTTCACTTCGATTTGTCTCTAGTAAAGCAATAAAACACATTTTTAAATGTTCACTTTTTCACTTCGATACCTCCAGCTCCAGTACAGATGGTTGTAAGCGGGGGGGGGGGGGGGGACTCAGATTTTTTGAATGATTATCTTTTTAAGCGTAAGGTGTTCATGTACTACTTTGAGCTTGAATAGAGTCAATTATAAAACCGTGCTAAAGAACAAATGATCAGTATATTAATCACAAATAATATTTTCGATTTGTTTCACTTAATAATCATTGTAAAGCAGTGTATTCTAATTAATTACAATTACTTGTTCGAGAGCAAGTGGTTGCCCAATAACTTTTTTGAAGGAATGTCCAGCTGTAAAACTTAGAGAAGTCTTAGAATAATCGTCGTCTTTTTGGCCTAAGTGCGTAATTGCTTACAACTTTTTCTCTCTTCTTTTCCATCTCTTTTTCTTGTTTATCTTCTTCTCCTTCTTCTTCCGCCTTATTGCCGCTCAATTCTAGTGTTGCCCTCGCGTCATCCATATTGACCTTTTCTTCTTCTTCTTACTCGTCTGTATTAAGCACAAGCGAGTTATCACACGAGATGCCGTTGCAATGCAAGAAAACGTTTGAACATTTCAGGCCTGTTTTTCTACAACCGCACGATTTTCTGCAACCCTTAACACAGCCACAGAAAATTGCGTGCAAAACTTGTTTAGGTGCAGGCCCTAAAGTGGTTCGTACAGGAGTAAGCTGCGGATCCAATTTCCACCCCCAATTTAAAGGCGAGAGTGCATTACCGAGCCACGTTTGAATTTGAAGGAATGCTCTAAAACCGTGCAATTTGGCGGCATCTTCTGTCGGCGGTAGAATTTCGAGACTACTTGTTTTAGCCGTGACTGCACCTTTTTTAAACCTGATGAAACGATGTTCGTTCAAACTTTCGATATTTCTATTTGCATGATGAAGTCCGATATATATTAATCGGACGCTGCCTATTAATAATATGATAATAAATATGCAGATATATAATATGCTTGGAATAAGAATGACACAGCCACAACGCGGATCGAGGGTGGAAGTCCGTGCAACCGCTAGAGATCAGTTCTCGAACTAATCGCAATCGCAAAACATAGGAAGGAGCCGGGAGCCCGACGAGATAAATTCGATGGGGGGCAACGAGAGGCGAAAGGGGAATTTTTATGAAACCGAAGCCCCTGAACGAGCTACATATAAGCCCCCCGAGTTCTAGATAAGAAGGGCTCGTCCAGTGTTGCTAGGTATAATGTCCCTCCACTCCTCGGGCCATGTATTTCAGCATTAATCATTTTTCTGTCATTTGGCAGCTACGATTCCTCCAAAATGCGACAATGCGAAGACAAAACAAAAAACGTGGCCTCATCTTTTCACATCGACGTCTTCGCAGGCTTGGACCATGCTTATCGTTCCTGTATGTTAAACCGTTGCGCGGCTAAGCGGAGGAAGGGTAATGGGTGACACCCCCCCCCCCCCCACAATCACTACTCCCTTCCCACCCATAATGGCCTTAAAAAGGAGTAAAAGGCTAATACAAACGACCCCCGAGTGAAAAAAGTATGACTCTAGTGTCATTAGAACCCCGGCCGCAAATGTTTAACTACCTAGTACTTGATTTGTTAGGCCCGGGCGGAAGAGCTTCGATATATCGTATTTCCGTAGATCGACTGTGAGTCTAAAATGATCGATTTTAATCGTTTCTGATGTGAAATTCAACGCTCTTTCAGAATCCGCCATTAACTTTTACATGAGAGCAGCCGTTTCAAAGAAAAATGGGCATTTTCGGGAAAAAACTGAAATTTCCGTAAATGCCCGTTTTTTCGGCAGCCATTTTGAGGGGTTCAAAGTCGTTTTACAAAAAAATTCATAGAAGTCATTTTTATTGGAAATTTTATGAACTTTTATTCACTAGATAACTCATTTTTCGCTAAAACCAATTCTTTTTGAGATATTTACGAAAAACCGAGGAAAGGTCGATTTTTTGGGGGTTTTGGGGGGGGCGGGGGGTCGAGCGTACAGGGGATTCTTGGGGACTTTTTGCTGGGAGTCCCTGGCACCCCAATGAACAACTTGGGCACATAAAACCTTATATATAAATTTTTTTTTCTAATCGCCGATTTTTGATCTAATATGCCTGGACTATAAGTGACATTATTCCTCTAGAGAGCCAGTGAAAACAGGGCTTTCGAGTTGTAAAGTGCTGCCCTCCTCTGCCGATTTCTAACCTGAAAATGGGTTTGCTGTGTGTCCAAAACGCAACCACGAAATTCTATTCTGAGAGATTTTTTAGATAATTATGAAAAATCAACATTTTTGCAGCACTGTAATAGCGCTGGTTCCTTTTTGAGAAATGCGATCCATTCGGTGTTTCCATTTTCTGCGCAAATCTCATGGTCAGCATAACTAAAACAAGCAGTGAACTCCAACACAATGTGTTGATAAGGCGCGTCATTAACTCGCACATATCAACCCCTTTAGTTTTCATTTACAGAGATTTCAAAATAGGCAAGCAGCACAACAAGAGAATTCACGATCCAACACTGCGAGGTCAACGACGCACCTTGACGAGACCGTGTATTGTGAATGTAGAAAGCTATTCGATCGAATTTAAGTTTTTTGATCTGCCTCAAGCAAAATCTTATCAGATTCTTGAAGAAAAGTGCTACGGAATAATTTAAGCGAAGAAAGGAAAAATTCTGTCGAATTCCTAGAAGATAAAGTCGATTTAAAGGTATTTTGGGGCTAAAATACCCAAATCACCGGTAGTACCTATAAATCCCGTTATATTATTGAAAAGAAATTGACTCGATATAAATGCAATTGCATTAAATATGTCTTGATTTTGTTATTTTAAACGTCTTTCCATGCAAAGAAGTTCAACCATGTCGTTGCTTTATTCATTCATGCATTGAAAGTGAGCAATCTACATCCTGAAAATCTACTGATTTGCCGTAAAAAATTGCAGAAAATTGATACACCAGGTCGATGCACCCACTCGTTGAATTTACCGACCAATTTCGTGAGTGCAAATGTGTAAAAATCAATATGCTATAGTCATTTTGGGTGCATTTATTTTTCATGAAACAATAATGATTTCAATCCCGAAAAACCATCAATTTTCCGTATAAAATCGAAAAAATCAAAATTTGTCGACTCCTCGACGTGACAATTAGATTCTACGTGTGTAAATACTTATGTATCGATATGCTGAACAGAAACTATGTGTGGACACAGTCAGAAGCCCGCGGCAACATTAATTCAACAGAAAAACTGTAAAAATTAGATCGGATTTTAGCCGCTTTGCCCGCCTCTCCTCGTTACTTACAACAAACCGTTCTTATGCTCATCTCAAAATTTTTCTCAGAGCTTTGGGTTATTATCAGCTTCCATTTAAACTCCGGTTCGATGGCCGAATTGGCTGCCAAAAAAGCAAGCCACTGTTGAAGGGTTCTATGAGAAATTCGTGATATTATCGGCTCTCAGGAAATCACCCCATGGCTAAAATTGGTGGTATAAATGTTTAAGTGCTTAAAATACTCGTATTCAAGAAACTAAGGGATTAAACTATGGAGTCAATTTCTTTTTAATAATATAACGGGATTTACTACCGGTGATTTAGCTATTATAGCCCCAGAATGCTTTTAAAGCGCCTTTACGTTCCAGAATCTCGACGGAATTTTTTTTTTTTTTGGGCTTAAACGATTCAAGGGACACTGTAGTTAAAAATATAAAGATTTTTCGATTTGGACGTATAAAAAATGTTTAACTCGTTCAGGCACACCATGTATTGTATGGAGTTCTGCTGTTATTCGACCCTTGTCTTCAGGTCAAAATTCTTACAAAGAAGCCCCTTGCAAGAGGCGAATTTTTTGTAATTTCTCCCAGTTTTTTCTCCGTTAGGTATATAATTGAATTGCTTGTCAAATTCTGAGGTTAATTATATTTAATTGTAATTTATACATTTCTTTTTTTCCCCTTTATTTTATTTTCTCAATGGAGAAGTTTTGTTGATTTCTTCGGATTTCGATTACTGTAACTTCTCTTCTATTCAGCCGATTTTTATGAATGAGGTCTCTTTTTATTTGTGTTTTAACGGAGAGTAAGGAATAAATTGCTAAACACACGCGGAACAATTTTTTTTGAAAATTGGATGAATCCTAGCGTGACGGTGAAATGGTTAATCAAGCGTAAGTAATTGGGCGAGGGGCTGAGGGTCCCGGCCGCCTGGCGACCGTCAGCTATTGTTCGTCGGGACGCCGACGCAGTGGTCAGGAGCGTGGGGAACAGAGGGGTAGGTGGATTCCTGTATGAGCCACGTTTAGCAAATGGTCTAATGAGTCTCGAGGCTCATCACAGATTGCACTTACACAGATAGCAATATCAGAGCACGGGTACCAACTTTTGAAAATCATAACAGCCGTGTGGAGATCTGTCAAAGCGTACGTTTTGAACAAAACGGAGTGAGTTAAATTCTCATTCTTAAAGTGCCGAACTGGTCAGTCATCCTCGAATCAGTTCGCTTGCTTCTGCTTATATATGCATATTTTAAATCAGCGCGTCGTACTCTTAGGCTTTTTTTAAAAAAACCAAGTAACGTAGACTCTTGGTATTCACTGCACATAAACTAGAAAGCCCCAGAATGGGAAACAACTTTAAATCATAATTATTGACGGATAAATAAACTTTTTACATGCTTTGGAAAATCTCAGAAGTTCGCGGTAGTCACTTTTCGGTAAGGAACTAAGGGACTCGGTTATTGTATCGAGCAGGGTTCGAAACGATCGCAAAGGCGGTATACTACGTATACGCGCCAATTCTCTACCTTCGCCGAGATAGGTACCAGCGAATGATCATTATTTAGAGCTCATTCATAAAACTACTTGTCAATACTGAGGAACCAGGTGAATATGTTATTTCTACAAACAGGCATAAGTAATTAAATATATTCGTTTCTCATCGCAAAATGTAATCCAGCTCTAAGGCCGCTTTATTTTTGGCGCTAGGTATATTTTTCAATGATCAGACCTCATGTTAATAATTTTTATTTTTTATTTTTGAAGGGAAAAGAGACGTAACTGAAGACAAACCTGATGGATATAGTCAACCGAGACAAGTATTTTCGTTTTAAGTAGCACACCTTCATTTTCTTCGAGATTCACATATATCCCCAAGTGTTTCAGCAGTGTGCTTTCAGGTCCCTGAAAGCAGAATACCTTTCATTATTTTGGGTGGAAGAGAGCTTTCTGTAATTGGGAGCTCATTTGCAACGAGTCCATCCTGAATCCTGATACAACTGTTTTCTTTGATACACGTGGTAGGAGTAAAAAGTCCTTCAAGTATGTTCATTAGAGGTGTAAGAGGGTCACTTTGGCCAATTTTTGTTGCTTTTAAACATTGAGCTCATTGTTTAAAATGTTTTTTGTTTTTGTTTTTGTTTTTTTTTGTTAATATAATTTTCCTGTTTTTCATCATTTTTTAAAATGGTTTAAAAAGGGCGATTCATCTCGCACACCAAAATTGAACTCCTTTGGCGAACAATGTACTTAGGTGCATACTTCCTCTAAAAAAGTTTTTGGATTCAAAGCCTCCCAAAAAGCCGATGTTGCCATATTTTTTTCCCCGGAAAACACAAAAAACCGACTACCTATTTCAGTACTTGGAGGCTGTTCCTCACCGAGCTCATTGAGCAAATTTCAGCAAACCGAATTTTGAATTGAAAATTCAAAATTTTTCCAAATTTTTTGAATTTTGAACCGAACCTGAATTTTCATACGTTATGACCACATTACTAGTGATTATGTACATGTGTTTATTTATACAGCCTTCCACCGCGACGCGACGTTGCCACATACCATCGATAAAATTCGATAAAAATCCGCTAAAAATGGGTCGTCAATAAGCGCAGGATCTTAAAATAATGATTATTGCTACAAGGTATGATCCCCTTCCATCTCTGAATACAGCATTTTAAGTTTTACATTAGTATTCCATGAGCAATATCCGAAAAAATGGCTCAAATCTAGGGAAACGCGGATTTTTATCGAATTTTATCGATGGTATGTGGCAACGTCGCGCCGCGGTGGGAGGCTGTATAGATAAACACATGTACATAATCACTAGTAATCTGGTCATAACGTATGAAAATTCAAGGTTTGCTGAAATTTGCTCAATGAGCTCGGTGAGGAACAGCCTCCAAGTACTGAAATAGGTAGTCGGTTTTTTGTGTTTTCCGGGGAAAAAATATGGCAACATCGGCTTTTTTGGGAGGCTTTGAATCCAAAAACTTTTTTAGAGGAAGTATGCACCTAAGTACATTGTTCGCCAAAGGAGTTCAATTTTGGTGTGAGATGAATCGCCCTTTTTAAACCATTTTAAAAAATGATGAAAAACAGGAAAATTATATTAACAAAAAAAAAACACAAAAAACATTTTAAACAATGAGCTCAATGTTTAAAAGCAACAAAAATTGGCCAAAGTGACCCTCTTACACCTCTAATGAACATACTTGAAGGACTTTTTACTCCTACAATGGGATCATTGTGAAACAGCGCGTCAAATGCCGCGACATTTAAGTCGAGCGACGGTCGAGCAGCGGTTTGACTACAAAATGCTAAAATCGCTGATTTTTGCATTTTGAGAGCTAAGAACGAGGGATTCTGATCCTCGTGGGTCCAAACCGTTATTTTTCTCTTAAAATATAGTATCAAAAGTCTCATTATCCGCATTTGCGACTTTTTACCTCGATTGCATTTACCGAAAAAAAATCTGCAAGATCGCCAAGATTGCCAAGATGAGAAATCGATGAAACATCTTAAGTACCTTGCGGGACCACTCAACCTTTAGCTACGACCCTGAGATTTTTTTGTGCTTTTTTTTCTAACTATGAGACAACTTATTGGCAGGTATCTCTGTTGGATTTCGCAATTTTTTTTTCTTGTAACGTCCAAAATGGGACACCCTACTGTTCAAACGCGTTCAATGCCTGGGCGGCAGCCATTATGGCCGCCATTTTGGCGTATGGAGAACTTCTATCAGCTTATTTTGTTATTTGGACCTCATTTTTGGAATCTACGACCCAAAAAACCTATACAGTGACACCTCATTCGACGATATTTGCCTCAACAAAATATTTCACTCCGCAACGGCAGCCCTTTTGGCCGCCATTTTGATTTTTTTGGGCTTCAATGGATCTGTGGTAAGTTTTTGACATCATAGGTGAAATCTACGACCCAAAGAACCCTACCAAGGACACCCTACTTGGCACTTTTACATATGTATCGCAGTTTTGACCCTATCTTGGAGATTTTGGCGGCCATCTTGGATTTGGGGCATCCCTTTGGGTCGGAGAGTATTTTGAACCTCAAATTCGGACTCTACGACCAAAATTACATAAGAATTGACCCCAATCATGACATCAAAATCAAATTCCATAATTTTCACCCCCCGAGCCCCCATTTTGCCGCCATCTTGATTTGGGGGGGTTAGACGCAAAATTAAGCTTGACAAAATCGAAATTATTTTTTTACGCATCGAAATGAAGAGATTAAGATATTTTCCACACTTGCTTCACTTACCGTTCCACGAGAGTACATAAGAACCCGGACTAGTAAGCGTATGCATTATTTTGAGTCCGATTACTATAAACTTGATAATAAAAATTACAAAATAGAGTCTTTGGAAAGAAATAGCTAACATTTGCCTCTAAGCAGAATTTTTCCAAAAATTGAGGCGATTTTAGTATCTCAGCAAAATTTGTTCGATATCTCGATGTTTACCTCTTTCTGGTGTAGATTCACCTTACAACTCCCCTCTCTGGTTATCACATTTCTGAGGGCTGATTGATGAAATTGATAGACAATGGTATACACAAAGAATATAAATTGAAATTGGAGCGATCCTATTGGTTGAGACGGGGGAAAGGGGGAAATGATGTACTAATTACGGGGTCTCTAATGGGTTGCCGTTAGTTATCACATTACTTACTACCTATGCCCATTGCCACTACTAGCAATGCTACAATCAGACGTTGAGATTTCGAATCGCCTTCGAAAATGAGGCTAGGCAACTTTACACACTTTCAATTCGAAAGAGTTGTATCATTGCTGATTGAAGGAGGTCCAGAGTATGGTAATGTTAAATGACAAATGTTATCATCCAGGCAGGGAGTTTATCCTTCAAATGTACAGACAAAGCGATGAAGAAAGAAGACAAAGGTAAACTGGAGTGCTCCTTTTTGTTGAAACGGGAGACTTGAGGTAAAATGATGGACTAATCATAGGATCTCTCATGGGTTGCCATTAATAGGTCCAATATATACGTCCTTTGTCCATTGAGACCACCTGCTTCCACCAATGCGATCGTTTCATTTTCCCTTTTTCCTCTTTGTCTGTGGAATTACGTCCTGGATTTCACGGGAAATCGAGGAAACCTTCACTTTGTGTTTCGGAATATCATGGAATTGTTGGTGTTTTCTTTCCGTTCAGTGGGCTAAGTATTGAAACCCATAAATTGATAAAGTGTTAGAAAAATAGGACAAAGGGAAAACAGAGCGATCCTATTGGTTGGAACGGATTGTTGGTTAAGACTAAGGGGGAAACTGATGCATTAACTAATAACTATAGCTCCTCGCAAGGGTTGCCGTTAGTTAGTATATTACTTACTTCCTTTGTCCATTGCAACCCCATCACTGATGGTACGAACAGGGTGGCAAAGTTTCACGAAATATTAAATCATGAAATTTCAGAAATTTATGAAAGATATTTAAAAAGACTGGTTCATTTCCTGTTTTCATGTTTCGCAAAATGTAAAAATTGTGACTTTCCTCTATTTTTGTGTGTTTGACTGCGGGTTGCATACTCTAAAAAATATGAAAACTCTGAAAAATATGAAATATTTCACAGCCTCGTGAAATTCTATGAAATATTTCACAGTCTCGTGAAATTCTATGAAATATTTCACTGAAATTTCCAATCTTTCATTTCTTTCTTACGCTTCATTCCACACTGCGGCTCCGTTTTCCCCCATGCGAGAGGCTTGGAGGACAAGGCGCGTGAGTGCAGTTTTTGCTATTTCGAAAAACACGATTTTGAAGTTTCGAAAGCACATGGATTCTAATGGCGGAAAGAAAGTTCTAACTCACTTTTTGATGCTTGAAAATTGGAATTTGTGAGCGAATTTTGTAGGCTTAAGACTAGTTCAACTTGGAATCGTTAATATCTCAATATTTTTTTAAAATTTCACTTATGCGCCTTGTCCTCCAAGCGCTTCGTGTCTTTTTTGTCTATCCCTTTGTCGTTTAAATCTACATGCTCTGTCAATCAAAATCCATAAGCAGCTCGCTGTGTTTTGTGAAAAAAATAAATCGTCCATATGTGTGTTTTACAAACAAAACAAAGATGAAGCACTTTAGGATGAATTTTTCACAATTTATGCATTAAGACTAGTTTTACTTGAAATCATTAATATCTCATTTTTTTAAAAAAAAAAAACAACTGCACTTAAAAGCCTTGTCCTCCAAGCGCCTTATGTCTTCTTTGTCTATCTCTTTGTTGGCTATGTCTGAAGCTTTGTCAGTGGAGATGTTGCATGTGTGAGAAATTTGCGATTTGACTATTGATTCTTATGTAAAAGTTCGCGAGAAACACGATGGTGCCACTGGTTTTCTCTGAAATCAACTACTAAGCTCAAAAAAAGCTCTCAAGTTGAGGCCAAAATGGAGGGGATATCCCACGCTATCCTGAGAGTCCACGTCTACATCAGCCTGGTAAAAATTGGCGATAGGAGCTGCGTTTCAAGATACCATAGGAGTTCTTATAGCCGACTAAAGAAGGCTATTAAAAATCATATAGCTGGCTGTAGAAAGCGGAGCAAATGATATAGCCGGGCTATACGAAGCTATAAAAAAGTATACAGTCGGGCTATAGTTCCTATCGCTGGGCTTTACACTTTATCGCCATTGGCTATACAAGGCTATAAGAAATTGTGTAGAAATTTGTGTGCTTTGGAAATCATTAAGTTTGATACGGAACTACCTAAATATTTACAAAAAACACATTATATTTTCCTTTAAAACATATTTTTTTCATCAATTAAAATAAGAATAATCCATGCAGAGTGTGCAAACATTTCAAAATTATGAGTTGAAAAACGCTGACTCCGCGAGATTAAATATTAGAGCCTAACTCAAAGCGGAGCGGCGACGCACTGGCGCCTACAAACCTAACAGGGATACTTCACGCATTGCGCAATGCGTGAAGTATCCTGTTAGGTTTGTAGGCGCCAATGCGCGTTTCGCGCTCTCTGCCCGCCCGCCACGCCGCAGCGTGCCACGGCGTCTGAAGCAACTATTTCTCACCAGGACACCACCCTCAGGATAGCGTGGGATATCCCCTTCATTTTGGCCTCAACTTGAGAGCTTTTTTTGAGCTTGGGAGTTGATTTCAGAGAAAACCAGTGGCACCATCGTGTTTCTCGCGAACTTTTACGTAAGAATCAATAGTCAAATCGCAAATTCCCCACACATGGACAGGCCCGCCACAAGGGGGGGGGGGGGATACTGGGTCCTTGGTACCGGGGCCCGGGCCCTGGAGGGTCCCGTGACGCAGGTGACAAACCACTACGAATTCATGTGTAACCCTTGTCTCGTAGGGAAAATTGAAAAAATTACCCTAAAAATTCCGCAAAAGGTGAATAAAGTTTCAAAAACACGCTAGGACACTATAAAATTTGTCTTACTTTTTTAGAGATTTTCAAGATTTTGAGTATATGTAGAATGATATGCTTAGTAACTGCGTTTCATTTTCTTCCGTTGTCGGATGCTAAAAGGCTCCTTTCTGGGCATCCTCGACTTCAATGGCTTACCTCCCTTGCCATAGACGTACGAAAGGGGAGGCCAGGGGGACCCGGCTCCCCATAGAATTGAAAAGTATCGTCAGCCCCCCTCAAAAAAAAATTTATAGATGTTTTGAATGCAACAATTCGAAAGTTTTTGGTGCTGAAAGTAAAAAAAAGGCGTAATTATTCTGCAGAAATTGATGGAAAATCTCCATCATAAGAGCTTCAAAATGCGTCCAAATAGGTTTAAAATTTCAAACATTTCCCGGGAGAGGCCCCCCGGACCCCCCTTTGTGCTAAGGGCCCGGGCCAGAAAACTGGTACCAGGGCCTGAGATGAGATGTGGCGGGCCTGCACATGGCACATCTCCATTCGCTGTAGATTCTATAGAAAAATAAAGAAATTGTTGGGATGTGTGTTTCAGGAAACAAAACAAAGATGAAGCACTTGAGTTTGGGTCTGTTCTTGGTGGTCCTCCTGGTTGTTGGCAGCTCGGTGGAGGGGGAGGGGGAGGGGAGGGGAGGGGAAGAGAATCACGAGGTGCGGGAGCGGGATCGGGGGTGGGTGGCACGACGGGAAAGCCACGAGCGCCTGCGGTGAAGAGCTCGGATTTTACTGCTACAAATACTACGGCAACCCATACTGCGAATCCACCAACGATCATTGGGAAGGAAAGTTCAAAGCCTGCTGCGAAAGTAAGGGCCGCACCGGAATTAAAACTCAACACATTTAAACACGTCCCCTGAACACCAGACCGTCACCTCTCTTCACCCGAAGCTAAATTGGATGTACCTAGAGTACCTGTATAGGGAGCGTACCGACAGATCTGAAACTCCGAAAGTCCATCAGGCCTTCACCGATGCCTCCGCGAATAAAGTTAGGGCCCAAAAGGGCAGCCAACCTATGAATTTCAATTATCCAGAGCGATTTACTGATACTATTGTTACGAACCGTCCTTTATTAAGCACGTGTTTGACTCAGTTTTTGCATAACTTTACTCAATTTCGCAGAAGAACGCTCATTTCTGCACATTCTTAACCATCTTGGTTAAAATTGGAATCTGCAGACTGGCAGTGAAATTTTGTGCGTTAGAAGTTGGTTAGAAGGGTGGCTGCACTTTTGGGCCCTAAGCCCTCCATGAACCGATCTGTCGGTACTCTCCCTATACAGGTACTCTACTGAACACCAGACTGTCACCTCTCTTCACCCGAAGCTAAGTTGGATGTACCTACGATATTTATACCGCAAAACTGTGTATAATTAAATTGATCAGAAGGAACTACTCCCGAGCAGCATTGATCGCGATAAATAGCGATTTTATCGGTTGGTTATCGCGATTATATCGGTGGCAAAATATCGAGATATTATTGCATTAAAAATCGCGATATATGGCGATTAAATCGCAAAAAATCGCGATTTTTGGTTCGATAAAATCATGATTAATTTTTATCGATAAAATCGAGATTAAATCGCCATTTATCGCGATTTTCATTTCGAAAATATCGCGATAAATTGTCGGGCGATAAAAGCGCGATTTCATCGCGATAAGATCGAGGATAATCGCTCAGATGTGAATGATCCTGGCGATTTTATCGCCGATAAAATCGGAATATTCAGTTTCTCAATTTTTCCGTTGAGAAATGCTACTTGGGCACCTCTCTTCACCCGAAGCTAAATTGGATGTATTTACACCGCAAAACTATGTATTAAAACATATGTATGTAACATATGTTATGTTCTATGTATGTAATCAAATTGGACTACATTTTGCAATTAAGAACGATAAATTTCGGCCCGGTTTAAAAACAACGTAAGTGCCATTAGTTTCCCTATGCACATAAGTGTTTTTTTTAGATTAGTTAGAGTTTATAGCTCCAAATCGCAATATGCAGTACTGATCAGAAGGAATTTCTTAAGTAATGAAACAATTTTAAACAAATTTAAAAAACTCATACTCGCTACAATTTTGGTGAGTCGCAGTAGTCGCACCAATACTGCCGTGCTAAGGAAAAACGCCATATCCTCCACGCGTTTCCAAGTTCCAAAATTAGGACGTTGAATTAGTACCTATAGTGGTTTTTTTTTTTTTTTTTTTTTTTTTTTTTTTTTTTTTTTTTTTTTTTTTTTTTAAAAAAAATGTACCTCGATCTCGAAAATTTTGTCTTAACTGAATCTAAAAAACCTCTCAGAATAGCAAATGGTTTTTGCATCCAAAAAGTTGTTAATTTTAAAGGCAAATAATGGTGTGACTTTTAATATTGTGCATAAATTAATTATTGTTAAAAGAACAAAAGTCGCATAGTTTCGAAGACACTGTAATCGCGCTGGTTCCTTTTTGCTAAATGCGATTCAACTGTCCTTGCAGTTAACTTAGCATCCCAAGGATGTTAAAGTAGGAGCAGGGATGGTTGAAAAGAACGTTTTGAGGTCGTCACAAATTTTTTAAAAACTAGGGTGTCAATTCAACACCCTATTTTTTTCGGTCGAGTCATGAGAAAATGCATATGTACTAAATCAGCACAATGGACCATAAGTTATAATTCCACTCTCCATTCGGAAGAAAATAGTCTCTTCTTCCAGGCCTCCTATTGAGCCCATCAAATCGAATAAGTGATAACTTTATTTTTCAGATTGATGAAGTTGTTTGTACTTATCAATAGCCACTTTTTATTGCATTTCTTCAAAATTATTAATCTCTAGATACTCCTTTTGTTTGTTTCTGATTAATTTGTACAAAAGTTTTATTTATTTATTTTAGGTCATATTTATTGGATGTTCTTTATTAAAATTGCGTGTAGTTATACCACGTCATTTATTGTTTCAATTCATTTACTACTAGACAAACTTAAAAGGTAAAAATGGCAAGCAGAGTTTACCTCAACAGGCAATTTTATTTTAAAAATTTTATCTAACGCATCGGATGCTTGTTCGGCGATTTTTTACCCTTTCCGGATCTAGTCGAGGTCTGAAGGCCACTTTTAGCGTTTGGAAAAGTTATAAGACAGTATCTTGAATACCAATACCTTATAGGTGCCAATTGTCTGATGGTCTCTAAGAGGAAAGGATAGGGGGCAATGGCGATTGGGCGTCGCAGAGCGCGAGGCTGCGCTATAAAAGTAGCGGCTTAATGTATGTATCCTGAGTACCAAAGAAACAATACTCAAATTAGCCTTAGGGTCACTATTAGACCCGGAACGAGTAAAAAAGTAGCCAAATAATGGTTCATTCTTTCAATCTACATGCCGTGCTAACTGCTAAGGAAGAACGCCGCATGAACCTTCATACGTTGCCACTTTTCTCCAATAAAACCTTAATTTACCGAGAAAATCGTGAATTTTTTTCTTCAATTTTTTTTAGAAGGTTGTGTTCGCTATTTCGTCTAAAATGTCTGAAAATTTCAAGGAGGAATACGCATAATCGCTCTCAAAAATACATGTTTTATCCGGGACAATTTGGCAACTCTCGAATGTTCATACGGCGCTCTTCCTTAGCACGGCAGGATATCCCTCATTAAAAAACTGGATGATAAGTACTCAGTGGCGTGGCGTGAATTGCGATGTATCGATTGTTATGCCATTTAAACCTGTGGTAAAGAATCGATTATTAAGGTGTTCGCTGCGAACACCTTGTTTATCGATCCTTTCCCATAGGTTTAAATGACAGATCAATCGATATATCGCAAAGCACGCCACGCCACTGAAGTACTTATCGTTTCCATTCGACTATAATGTTACACTCTGATTGCCAATTGCCGATTAGCGTGTTTTCTGCTCATACACTATGAGAACTCTGCTTCTCAGATACATTTTCGAGTAAATTATTAATATTTTTACAAGGTACAAAATATTTAATTTTCAGTATTATCAATCATAGGAAGTCGACTTTATATACGATATTAAAATCAAAAATGCCTCCTCTAAATCTTCAGTCAGAAAGCGTTTTTCCTAATCACTACGACGAGAGTTAGTCTTAAAAAGGCTGTGCTATCCAACCTGGCCTTTTGATGAAGCTTGGAGTTTGAAAAAACTTGTGCTATGTCTGCTCCCCTAAAATAAAGATTTGAAATCTCGATTCATTTTCTCGTATATTTTGGAGAGCAACATACACTTGGAAACTCGAATCAGAAA
This sequence comes from Bemisia tabaci, assembly GCF_918797505.1. NCBI lineage: Eukaryota > Metazoa > Arthropoda > Insecta > Hemiptera > Aleyrodidae > Bemisia > Bemisia tabaci. Next base: position 42,349,091 of record NC_092801.1, read on the forward strand.
AATAGAAAAAAATTGTCTCTACAGGAAAAGGATCAAAATTAATAGCGAAAAAGCATTGATTCCACACTTTTATTTAGGCACTACCTTATCATTAACAGCTATTTTTACACATCAGTATTAAAATACCTTAAATATCATGTATAGTTGTAAAGTCTTTAAATTAAAATAAAACCTAAAAAAAAAAAAAAAAAAAAAATAGAAAAGACCAACCATGAATACACTCGTACCTATAGTTTTCCATGTGTGTACTTCCAGTAGCATATGATATCTATTAGTGAGTTTAAGCATTTTTATAATGAATATTAACCACGTAATTTCAACCTAAAAAATAGAACCTAAAAAATTTAACCTAAAAAAACAACTTAACCTAACCCAAAAAGTAATTTTACCTGAACAAATAGAAAAAACCAATCATAAGGCATACACCCGTATAATTTTTCCATGTGTGCACCTGCAGCAGCATATGATATCTACTAGTGAATCCATGCGTTTTCATAATGAATATTTAAACTGCATAGTTCCAATTTCTCCCGTCCATTTTTTTTATAGTCAATTCGAGGACACCCGGTACCTGCGCCGCTCGCTTGACGGGCGCAGGCGAAGCGCGTTAACGCGCCTCCACGCGTTATGCGGTACACTTGACGGTTTATTTGCGATTAACGCTCCGAACCAAACCGTACCTAACCTAACCTTACCTAACCTAACCTTCCCTAGCCCAACTTATGTAATTGTTTTTTGTCTTTTTTATGGCGTAAGTATCATAAGGCTAGAGATTTTTTATTAACTTTTTTTTTTTTTTTTCGGGGAAATTTTATATACAACTTTGAACGGATCACAGACAGCAAGATCGCCCGAATAGAGAGAAGAAAGTTTTGATACTGCATCCGCACATTTCCAGCAGGACATTTCTTGCGCACGAAAAATGAATTGTTGTTATGATAGATGATACTGAATGTTCTCACGGATAAAAATAACTATACACCGTTTGTTCCCCTTGCACACAACACTATATAAGCTTCTTTCAAAAGTTTTGTCATGATATACAATGTTTGAAGTTCGTTCGATTTTTGCGCGGCAAATCACGCACTTTTCGGCATGAATTAATCTGTAGTCCGAGCACGCTACTGAATGTTCTCGAGGGTAAAAACTACTCATCGTTTTTCCTCCATGCACACAACATAAGATGAGTTTTTTTCACGTTCACTTCCCTTCGGTGCAAACTTCATTGTCAGCAAAGGTTTGATTTCTTTTACAAAATCAAGGACTTGATCGACTATGTCCTTGCCTAATAATACACAATAAGTGTTCTTGGAATGTCCTCGGAAATCTATACACTATTTTCGTTTTCTTATTTGAGGCCTTAAAAAACACAAGAAAAGGGGGCACAGGTGTGAAAGCGGAATCCACTCGATATAGACAACGAGACATAGCCGCAACTGGAATCGACAACTCGGATTCGGACGGACGAGCGAAAATAATCACGCAGTGCACTAAAGGTACGGCAATTAAGACGCGGAATGCCGCCGCGGAATCGTACGCGGCGGACGCAAGGGAAATCTGTTACACGCGTTTCAATGGGAGCGGCAACTAAGGAGCGGAGCGACGCCGCGGCGTCCGCGGCGTCACGGCGCTCCGATCTGTCGAGAACAGATCGGAGCGGAATCCCTCGGAGATTCCGCCTCGTCCGCCGAGGTTTTCGATGATTTTTCATGTCTATGTGCCGAAACGTGGATCGCGGTGGAGAAACCAATGGAAAATTGCGGGCCATCGTGACTTATTGGATTCATGAAAGAAAAAATTTTTTCAGCACGATATCAACGCATGGCAATCCTACCTCGTGCCAGGTGCAAATAATACCACACAAATAGGTAAAAGAAACATGACACCTTTTTTCCAGGAAATAAATCTATAAAAACAAAACGGAATAACTATTTTATGGCTTTTTGGCATCTGAACAATTTATTTATACGTTGCTATATATCTATAGAGAAACCTGATCGACCAATCTTTTTTTGAACATCATGGCTGAAAGTAAAAAAATGGGTGTCTTTGCTTGCAATGTTGCAACTCTCTGCTCAAGCTTTATTCGTTAATTTGAAACTATTGATAGGGAGCTTATCTTGAACTTTTTGTAAACATTTTATTGCTGTATGTTGGAGTTTTTTGCCAACGTGCGTTAAAAATTGTTTTGCTCATTCAAAAATACTTTTAGAAATTTTACAAAGGGATATTTTGACTGGTATTCTCGTGAAAAATATTGGAGCTTTTGAAACGTGGTGAATGTTCATTGTAGCAAGGCACAACACACCTACACTCGTGAGTTATCATCGGATACTGATGACGAGACTGCCGACGGACGCGGCGGAATTTTGGAGGCGATTCCGCTGCTTAGTTGCCGGGCACGGCGGAGCGGAAACAAACTCGACGCCTCGCTCGCTCGGGTCGTCCGCCGCGTCAGATTCCGCGGCGGCATTCCGCGTCTTAATTGCCGTACCTAAACAGTGATTCAAGAATGAAAGTAGGTAGAGGACTGGTTGGCCTGGTGCACCGCCGGAGGAGCGAGGGTGCAAACCGCCGCGAACACCCGCGAAGTGCGATGAACCGGTTCGGGAGGGGGGGGGGGGGGTGTCTGCGGGCCCCCCACGCACACAGTGGATCGAGTCGAGCAGAGAGGTCGGACATGAAATTTTTAACTAAAACTGCAAATTTTGATGTTTGATTCGTCACATTTTAAATTTCAAGGGGTGCTCCTGAAAGAAAGTTTTACGAGGAATCCGATGGAGCTACTTTTAAGGCCTCTAAGTTTTGTAAGTTCGGAGTTGTAAGCTTTCGAAGTTTCAAAATTGTGTCCGACATCTCCCATCATAGAGAAAAAAAAGGAGGTGTTTGCATTTCGGGCATCTTGGAATTTTTTGATGACTTGATGACGTAGGTGGGTACAGCGACGTTTAGCTAAATATGAAAAACGGACCATAATGTCCGGTTTTTTTACTTAAATCAACTCATTATATAATTTCAAGCACTTTTTACAGAATGAATTTTTTCCTTAAATTACACCATTTCCAAGAAAATCGACAGGATAAAAACGTCGCCTGTACCCACCTACGTCATCAAGTCATCAAAAAATTCCAAGATGCCCGAAATGCAAACACCTCCTTTTTTTTCTCTATGATCTCCCATTGACTCGATCCACTGTGCGACATGCAGACTGTTTACAGATTATCTACAGTTGCTTGGCGCAACTAAGGATAGCGACGCGACGCGACGCTGCGCTGGGAATCGCTATATGAACATTTGGATGTTGCCGTATACCCGCTCGGAAGAGATCTATTTTTGAGTAGAGTCATGAATATTTTTCCTTGAGATTTTCGGACAGTTCGGATCAAACTACGAACTAAAGTCTCTGAAAAATTGGAAAGGAAATTTTCACACATTTTTACAGAAATTCGCGACTTGTTGAAGGAGATTCGGCAACGTCCGAAGGCCCGCACGGCGTTATTTCTTTTAGCACTGCAGAATCGGGAGGGGGGGAAGGGGCCTGGGCCCCAAAGGGCGGCGGGGGGCGGGAGGTAAGGGCCGTGACCGGACTGCGGTCTGGAAGGGGCCATTCAAGGGCGCGCCGCACTGTAGTCAAGAAACGTGGAGGAGGCGGTAAGTATTCGATTTATAAACTGGACTAAATTTTGCAATTTGGAAATGTAAACTCTAGCCCGGTTTAAAAACAACGTATGTGCCATTAGTTTCTCTATGCACGTAAGTGTTTTTATAGAGGAGCCAGAATTTATAGTTCCAAATTGCAAAATTCAGTCCAACTAATGATCGAATTCATTGGACGACATTTTGCAATTAGGAACTACAAATTCTGCCTCATTTGTTGATACACTTAAGTAAGGAATCTGATGAGTACATACATACGTTCTTTTTAAACTAAAAAAACACAAGAAAACGGGCAACCACAGAGAAAAACCAATTGAGACAAAGCCTGGGACGCTTCGGGGGTGGTTTCAACCCCCTCTTTGACCAGGAAACAAGTTTATATAAACTATTTTAAACATTTGAATAAATAGACTAGTATGGTCTGTAGTACACCCCATTTGTGATAACAAATGGTGAAGTTATATATATACATGTCTTCACTTTTGGAACCAATCCGAGGCGTCCGAGGCTTTTTGCTATTGTTTTTTAGCCTTAGTTGCCTGTTTTCTTGTGTTTTTAGTTGAATTATTCGAGCTATTTTTGTGTATTATTGTTGGTTTATCAGTTTCAATAATCGGCCCGCAGACGCCACTGAGCGCCTCCGTCCACTGCGACTCCGCGAACCACTACCAACCTGGCGCCGCGCCCTGCCGCCTACCAGCCATCCTGACGTGCCATGGAAAAACGCCGTATCATCATCCGAGAGTTGCCAAATTTTCTCCTGTCAAATATTTATTTTTAGGAGGAGTTATGAATATTTTCTCCTGGAGGTTTCAGATTGTTTAGATTTAATTGCGAATGAAATTCTCAAAAAAATTGGACGAAAAACTGTCACAGATTTGACTGAGAGTTGGTATTTTATGGGGGGGGGGCAATTTGGCAACGTCTGAAGATTCGTGTGGCGTTCTCCTTTAAGAATCGGCTGCATTCTCTCCGGAGTCCTGACCTTTCTCATTCCATCCCAGCTTGCCCCTCTTGTCTTGACTGCCTAGTTTCTCTAGCTGTACAACGCTCGCTTGGCCACCGCACAGTGGATCGCGTCAATTAAAGGGTCGGACTTGAATTGTTTGACTAAAACTGCAAATCTTGATGTTTATATAGTCACTAGCGAAATGCCCGTGACTGGAGTCACGGGTCTAGAGGCCGCCAAAATATCTATAACCCCGAAAAAATGGTGGTAGGGGAGCAAGACATGCCATAAAAAAATGATAAAATCGATAGAAAAATGAGTTGAAGGGAGTGGGTGATGGAGCTAGAAAAATGAGCTGGGGGAGGTAGAATAAATGCTGGCAAAAAAAATTACAACTAATCTAGCAATGATTTATTAAAAAAAAAAAAAAAAAAAAAAAAAAAAAAAAAAAATTGAAATAAAACATCAGCTGAAAGCGAACAAAGGTTACCAGGGAAACCAAGGAATGGAACTTTCATAAAAACAGATTAGTGAAAAACAGCGTAAGTAGGGCACTTACGTTAATTACCGTTTATAAGTAAACGGTAAGTCCGATTTAACCAAAAATCTATACAGTTTTTTATAAGACTAATATGGACAAAATTACAAAATTTGAATAGGCTAACGTACCTAAATCTAACGATAGTTATCGTGAACGAAAGAATTGACGACATTAGTCGGGTAACTATTATAGGTGGGACATTTTAAATTTCAAGGGGTGCCTCTGAAAGAAAATTTCACGAGGAAACCAACAGAACCACTTTTAGCACCTCTAAGTTCCGTATGATTGGATTTATGAGCTTTTAAAGTTTCCAAATTTTGTCCGAGCTCTCACATTGACTCGATCTATCGTGCGCCGGCTGGCCGCCGCGACGGATAGTTTCTTGCCCTTGTATGTACTTGTTCTCATCGCCAATGTATCAGCCATTGCAAAAATACCTACCAATGAATACGATTATTCACCATCAGAAAGTTCTTCATCATTATCCTGCTCCCACCGTCATAGATAGCAGTCACCCGACACAAGGATATATCTTTGTAATCCATGGTTCGTCGTTTAAAATTTAAAAGTTTTCAAAACTTAACATCGGATTTTGAATTCACGGCGTGAGTTCCTCGCGATAAATGAAACACATTCAATGAAACTTACCGTTTTCCTGGTGAACGATTTTTGGGCTATTATGCTGCGCTAAGGGAAAACACCGTATGAGCCTGAGCCTCCAAGCGTTACCAATTTTCCTCAGACAAATTACGCATTTCCGGGAAAACTGGTGCACACCATTTTATCTCCTTATTTTTTCAGAAAATTTTGTTCGCAGTTTATTCTACAGTGTTTATTAAATATTTGTGACAGTTGGTGACAGTCCTCGACATAAATATTGTCTGAGAGGAAATACCTATGGCAAAATTCGAATGTGCTTGCGGCGTTCTTTCTTAGCACGGCAGTATTAATAGCAGTATTAATCTTGATATTGGAATTTCACTGTGTCTCAATTCCACGTATCTTCTTAAATTCTTTTGAAATGGTTCAACCTTCTGGAGGAAATTACCGCCAATGTAACTTATTTCAGAAGACGATTTTTGCTCCTTTCAACGACGCACCACGAAGGAAGGGTTTCCGTTTAAGAAAACGTTAGGGTTCATGCTCTCCTCATGTGTCGGAAAATGTCTAAAGTATTCCGCATTTAAACTTGCGAGTAGCTTATGTACAAGCTCGTGTCAAATTAAGCCGTAGAATTGCGTTATACATAATCCGGTTAGGGCCTAAATACACACGGCGATTAATCGCCGCGTGGCTTGGGATGCAATTATTCGTGTTCATCGGATGTCCTGGTTGCATATTCTGGAAATTGAAGGCGATTTTCTTTCGCCCTCATTAGTAATTCATGTCTTTATTGGCAGCCGTGAGTCTGTTGAAGGAAGACTACAGGGTACTTTTTGAGATGAACTGGACGTATTTCTGCCAAACGGAGCTACGTGCATTAAGACATGAGCCCTGAGACCTTTAAGAGTATATGCATAACAGGGCTCACGTCATAATGCACATAGTTACGGTTGGCAGAAATACGCCCAACTGAGAGTGGGGACTGAACCAGGAGAGGTATATGAACACGTATGGGCTGTTTTAGGTTGAGCACTTGGCCTTTGCTATTTGGCCGAATGCATTTTACAAAAAACACCGCGAAAGAAAAATGGTGCTGATTTAACATTTTGGAAGTTGAAAAATGTGCGACAACTCACTAACCGCTGAGTTAACCGCCACAGCAGTTAGCTTTACATCTGGACATTGCTACAGTAACTGCTGTGGCGGTTGACTCAGCGATTTTTAAGTTGTCGCACACTTTTTAACATCCTTACTGTTAAGTCAGCATCCTTTTTTTTTCGGTGAATAAAGTTATGGTATCTTTCGAGCATCGCACGTAGGAAGAGAAAAAACACGTGAATATCAATCAGCAACGTCGAATTACTTAACTTCAGATTTACAGAAATTAAGTTTTTTCTTTGATATACAGTCTTACAATAACATTAATGAATTTAACTTAAAGTGAGATGACTTTTGAAAAATTATTGTTTTCTTTACAACAGATGATTTTTTAAACTTTAATTATGGCATCTTCCTGTTTTACGTGGAATTTTAAAAAAAGAACAGGTGAAAAAATATTTCAATTTGAACTTAGTACATGGGTGATTCACTAAATTTTAGCTTCCCGAATTTCAAAATCCAGATATCTTGTGTTATCTACATAGGTCATTAAAGTGCGTGAAATTCTGGAAAGGAAACGTGTACAGAAATTAAATAATTCAGATCTTGTATACAAAAAAAAAGTATAGAATTCAATTGGAAAGGAAAATTCTGATACTCGTGCGTGTATTTTGCACATTTCAATGTGTCTCGTATTTGAAATTTTTCTGAAATCCCAGGAGCTTTTAAGGCGTCTTTAAATTTAATTGACACTAAATTTGTATAATATTTGAATAATGGTTTTCCTGTTCCTTATAGCTTATATTGAGGAAAAGGTCACGTGTCAGCGTAAGGGTGAACAACTGCTCCCTCGAATAAATGCGTAATCTCTGAAGTAGTGTCAACTTGAACTTTATAGTAAAATGGCCGGTCAACAACGAATTTTAGCGGATCCTTTGGCTCAATATACGCCGACAGTGCCACTCCGAAGAATGCTGAAAACCAAACAGAAAATTTGGTGAGTCAAATCCAAACGCAGCTCCTTGACGTCAGATTCTACCTCAATAATGATTATAAAAATAAATCGATGGAGAAATTAGAAATAGTTGTTTCTTGATGGCAATTTTTGGAAATTTCTACTTTGTCATTGAAAGAGCGACGCCAAAAACGACCGTTTTTTTGGCACAATTTGGGTAAGCGGGTATTTTTTTGAAACCGGGCCCAAACGATACCTTATGGTTCCCCTGAAACTGTGGTACAAATTTTAGCTTGAGTATACGCACGGTTTTTGAAAAAATGGGGGGCAAAGTTGTCAAATCGCCATAATTCTTGACAGCATTTTTACAGCAAAAAGACGGGAAAAAAGGACGAAACAGTTACACCTTTGACGGGTTTTGGCTGTAAATCTTCTTAATGAGCCCCTCTGCATATAGCTGTGTTCAGTTCCAAAAATTTCGGTCGTACAGTGGTCCAAAATGTGGAGAAATCGTGGACAACTCAGGATTCTTTGTCAAATTTTTAAAAATGGAAGTAAAATTGTCGGTTTCCTGCAGTTTTCATGCTATCAATGTTCTTATCGGTCCTCAATGCATCATAAGGTTGTATCATAAGGTATCGTTTGGGCCCGGTGTCAGAAAAATCCCCGCTGACCCAAATTGTGACCTCTTTTCAACCAGTAGCCGATGGATATTTTTTTGCATACAGTTTCCACAGGGTAAAATCGAAAAATCGAGGGGTCTAGGTCTTGCAAAATATTACTGGATAATTAAGATATTATTGATAATTAAGGTTAGTAATAATTGGATCACATATAGCAAAAAGGAGCCACCGCGATGGAAGTGTTGTAAACATTTTAATTCTTCGTAATTATCTAAAAAATCTCCCAGAATAGCAAATAGTTTTGACTCCTCACTAAAAAAATTGTTAATTATAAAGGAAATTAATTATGTAAACTTTAATCCTGAACATACATGTATCGACGGTGAAACATCTGAACCACGCATCTCGTTTGCGGTGTTTGAAAGTCTACGCACCTATTTTATTTTTTTAAAGGAGAATAAATCAACATCATTGCTTGTGGTTTTTTCAGAATTTGATTTTCTTGGAGAGGAAAAATTATGGGAGTTTTTAAAGATTGACGTTGAGTAGCTCTCCATTTGAAAAATATAGTATGACAGGAAGTCTGCAACGTCGCAAACTGAGATACGTGGTTTGGAAGTCTCACCCTCTCACCGTTAATTTGGTCGTATTTCTATGAAACAGAACTATGTGCAGGTGAGAAATATGGGGTGTGCTCTAGAGAGTGGAATAAGAAACAATTTTCTAATGTCTCTTTCTTGTAGCAATTGAGTAATTACCAATGTAAAGTCTTATGTCATTAAAGTAAGGCGAAACAGAGGCCGATAAGTGATAGCTGGTTCTCAAGCTCAATATTTTGCTCATCCTCTTGGCTTATATTTACAACTTCAGAATTGAACTAATCTTTCTAACGACAGAACTTCCTTCGCGAATGAAAAGAGGCAGGAATGTGAGAGGAGGTTATCACACTTAGAATGCACCCTACAAGTTCACGATCACAGTCTTCGATTCAAATTTATTTGAGATACAAGAATCAGTGATTGGGCTCGCTGACGACGCCTTGAAATAAAAATGTTCGAGGCAGTTCCGATGAGTTCCTGCTTTTGTTCCAGTTGATGCTAAGCACATAGTAAAACGGTCGATCAACTTTGAATCGTTTCTCCACAGGTTCTAGGGCTTTGACCGATTTGACCGTGATACGCATGGCTGAAAAAAACCACACAAAAGTTTGCGTAAATTTTCACTTTGTTCACCTCTGCCCAACGCGGGTCTTTTGGACCTTGCTATGATTGGATGGAAACTTTGTCCCTATGACGTTAGGGCGTATCTCAATTTTCACGAGAGTCCTGCGGCTGATTATTGAAATTGATATAGACAAAGCATTAGACAAAGTAGGCAAAAAGGATATGGAGGGATCCTATTGGTAGAAACAGGTGATTGCAAAGGACGTAGGTAAGAGACTACCTAACGGCAACCCACGAGAGACCCGATAGTTAGTCCATCATTTCCCCCTTAGTCTATAAGAGCCACCCATTTCAAAAAATAGGATCGCTCTATACTCCCTATGTCTTCTTTGTCTATAGCTTTGTCTATCAATTTTAATAATCGGCCCGCAGTTTTACATATAAATCCATGCTTTCTGGAGCTCATGCGGAAATTAAGATATGCGTCCTTGCGCCAGCGGGATGACGATAAATTCAATATAGCTTAGAGCTCCCAAAGTCGCATGGGGCGGAATTAGAGATCGGTAGGCGAAGACGAGAGAAGAACAACAACAACAATCGAAACAAGAAAAAGATCAAGAAGAAATATGGAGAATGTTAAGACGATAGAAAAAAAGGAGAGAAATTATAAGAGGACGATAAATAAAAATTATATACGAATCTCTCTCATTTTTTTCTCCTTAATCGTCTCCCTCCCTTTCTCTACCTATCCTTCTTTATCTCCTTCTTTCTTTTCTTCTTTTCTCCATTTCTCTGCATCTTCTTCTTCTTGATCCTCTTTGTGAAGCTGTAAATGGCCAAAGTCGCTAAGGCACCTCTTAAAACCTCTATAATTTAAACAAGAGCTGCTATACTTATCTCCCTTCTTCTTCTTCTTTTTCTCTCGATTTCTTATACACCTTCATCGGAACATGTTAGCATTCATAGGATTCAAGCCTGTCGGACTAGAGTTGTAACTGTTGGTCTTACATTATTTCATTTCTGCTGATTTGTTATAGCAGCTGAGTTTGAAACATATTCCCAAAAATTAAACATTTTAAAGGAATGTCAAGTTTTTGCAAGCGGGCGTAGTGTATATCAAAAAGGCCAAAACCCCTAGAATGCCTGTAAAATACATGCGTTTGGCGTGCTCAAAGCTGTAAACTTTATCCCGGATAAAGGAACAAGAGAATCACCACGTATACTTAAAGAAAGGAGCCCCTCTCTTGAAGATTCTGAGCGCGCGGTGAATTGCATAAAATCCCATCTTGAATTTGGACTGCATTTTGCAAAAAGGAAGCAAGAGCATTCCGATTTCGCTGAAAATGTGCAATTTTTTGTTACCTTGCACATATAAAGCGATCACCTGAGCAATTATTATCTTTACTCCCAATAATCTATGAATTCAAGACGAAAATTATACCTTCGTACATGTAAGTTTTTCCATGATTTTAGTCACTTCTTGCAAATAATGTGAGTTGCACAATCCTAGCAACATTGGAATGCTCTCGTTTCCTTTTATTGGAAAATGCGATCCAATTAACTTCAGGCAAGAGTGACCGTGCGTGTTACGAGGTAAAATCATTTCATAATTGTAGTGGTGCACGAAATAATAAAAATGAGAAGTCGGCACCCACATGGTTTCTGAGGGGAAAACTCTGCAGTGGTAAATATAATGCATGAGCATGATGAATGCTGCAAAGGTTTTGATGAGCTTCACCAAAATTTCTCGTTTGTTCTTTTCTATTGAGCGGAACTATTCGTGTAACATAGTTCCTTTCAGCAGAAATACGTCCATTTGATCCTTGATTCAGTGTTATTTTTCTTGGAGACTTTAACGCATGATAGGATAGGGAGACAAGCGCCCCGTAGCACAATGAACCGAGTCTTTGAAGCAGTCGGACATGACATTTTTGACATAAATTGTAAAATTTTACGTTCATCTCGTCACAATTTCAATCTAGAGGAGTGCTTCCTTTAGAGAATTTCACGAGGAAACCAATGAAACTACTTTTAAAACGTCAATATTTTAAATTCATGGAGATATATACGTTTTTAAAGTTGTTAAATCATACGTCCGACCTCTCCGATTTATACTCAATCCACTGTGCGCAGAGGCAAAACCCCCAGACCTTGTTTCGACTGCGATGAAAGTCCTACATCAATGGCAGTCTTGTGGAAAGTACTGTTCATGACATGAAACATTTTTGCGGAATTTTCGTCTTTTTTTTTTTAAATTTGAATCCAAAACTCTGAAGGCATTATACTGTTTAGTGACCAATGATAAGTTGAGATATTAGCTCGGGTACTTAATTTAGGACGAAGTTTTGAGATTCATTCTTACTCGTCATTTTATGCGACAGTTTCATATTTGAATTGAGAATAAATAATGTATTGAAAAAAAATGGCAAGAACTATCTATTACTTAAGCGCCTCATGCAAAGCCAAAATAGCTGTCCATTTTTCGGATAAATTGAAAATGTTTGAAAAAAGAGAGGTAACTGTGAAAGCGGCTGGGAACTCTTTAAGGAGAAAATAATCATAATTTTACTTTAAATTTTGTATGATTAGAGCATGAAAATAAATGAAGTAATTTAAGGTAAATTTTAATCGGGAGCCATAAATCAAAGGTTAGGTATCCTTAATGCTTCTATCCTAACCCCTGAGAGCTTTTGACAGTTTTCCTCTTCACAAGGTACTTAGAAAAATCTTAAAAAGGTACGCTTAAAATCTTATCTACAACTCTTGGTTCTTTTGATATACAAAAGGAAGCTTAAGAAATAAAATTTGAGAACACTTCGCTTTATTAAAGAAAAATTAGATTCCAGGAAGCTTTTACATAAAACTTTAGTCTTAATTTGCCATTTAATGTGTACATGCTTTAATAGGTATATATAATCTCGAGACCTTTAGATGATAGGCTTTTTCACGACGCCTTGGAACAAATGAGCCTTTTCTGAGCCGACATCGGCCAAAATTGCATAGTAGAACGGGTGGACAACCTTGAATAATTTTAGTTCATCATAATGTTCTATCCCACTATAGAGCTGCATTTTAATGGCTGAAATTAAATACAGAAAATTCAACAGCAGTTTAAGTACAATTGCGTTGAGTATTTCAGTTTTGAAATTTGATATACGCGTTCTTCCCTTGCGGAGGAACAGTACATACGATATGCCGATATTTCACAACAGTTCTTTGAGGCGAATGCGTTGTGTCTGCCTCAGAATTTTCATGGTAAGCTAATTATTTACGAGTTATTTGTTCTCTTGATTCTCTTGGAAAACATAAATAAAGGTAGGAAATTTTTTTCTGAATTTGATAGCATGATTTATTTGAAAACATTAGGTATTTAGGAACTTTTACACAATAAAAGTCTAAGTTTTTGTTACAATAAACTATTTAAGGATTTATGGTGCATAAACTTGAGACGTTCACACAATTGGTTTTCTCACAGCGCCTTGGAACAATTGAGCTTTTTCTGAACCAACAGAGGCCAAAATTGAAAAATGAAACGGGCGCTTAGCAATGAAAGATTTTGGTTCGTCATGATATACCATCAGACTGTCGAGCACTATTTCAAAAGCTGCAATTAAAAGAGAAGGAAAATTCAAAAGCCATTTTATTTTTAAATTTAACTGCGTATTTCACTCTAAATTTACAATACACTCCGCGTGTTGGGTTATAATCGGAGACCAATTATTGGAGCACAATTTTTTTCGATTTCAACCAGCTTTCAATTTTATTCACACAGCTCTATTCTTTATCCAAAAAGAAATAGCTAAGCACTTAACAATTTTCACAGGTATTCTATTAACAATAGGTATTCTGAGGTTCAATAATTTATATCTAAAAAGTCTCTAGATTGTGGGATTTATAACTGCGCCTTGAAACAAATGAGCCTTTTCTGAACCAATAGGGATAAGAATCACATAGTTAAACGGTCGGTCAACGAAAAATATTTTTGGATCGTCAAAATATTCCACTCCACTTTTAGTCTTGAAAATGAAGGCTGAAATTAGAAATGCAGAGTCAGGCTTCAGTCGCAAGAAAAAAATCGTGCAATGTTGTGACGTTACAACTACAAATCAAAGCAGATGTCTTGAGAATAAAAATGTTGTCATCGCGAAAAAATTGCTTGCATAATTACAAATAGAGCATGATTATTGGGCCTACTGTAGATTCGAACGGATTTCAGAACGAATTACCAACAAAGAAGCTTTAACCAAGGTATCTAAAAAGTTTCTAATCAATATGGGATTTCTCCATATCTTTTTTTTGTGCTTGCGGGGGGGGGGGGGGAGGTACCCTGTTTGAAATTTTAAATGCTTAAAGGGTAAAATTCTTAACAGCTCCTTGGAACAGATAGGTTTTTATCGAATTAATGGTGACTTGAATTGCGAAGTAAAATGGAAGATTCACGTTGAAGTCATAATCATAGTATTCCAAAGATACAGGCATGATTTGAAAAGCTGCAACGAAATAAGTAAAAATAATCCATGATTTTGGTAGGACGTCGAACACATTCAAGATTACAAAATATCAATGTGTGAGTCTGTACTTAATGTTGGAGGATGGAACGAAAATGTCAGATTTCCATTGGACGAAATGAAATTCTAAATCCCTCATTCGTGCCCCTGATAAAAATATTAGTTATAATATTAGTATATAATATTAGTTATAGTGGGTAATACCTAGGTGTATTTTAGTTCATAGCAGGCGTGCAGAAAGTTCTTTGACCCACGCAGTTTCGAGGAACCAGGGAATCGGCCTAAGCACTATGACATTGTGCGTTCGCAGTAATTTTCACCAAAAATTGCCCGTTCTTGGTAATTTTCTAAAAATTGAATGTGATGGCCGTAATTTTTTAAAAATTCAACGCTTTCACAGTAAACTTCTTAACTTGGAATATTTGAACGCTTTCGCAATAATTTTTTCAAAAATTCAATGCTTTTGCACTAGTTTTGCAAAAATTAGTGGATTCGCACTAAGTTTTACAAAATATCAACATCCTTGATATAACTTATAGTAGAATTCAGTTCGCTGGCGCGTGCTCTCATTATGAAGAAAAAAAAATCGATTTTCTTATTTGTGTTATTGATCGGCCCACGTGACCGAACTTCTTTCATCAGTTCTTTTAACCTCATAACTTCGATATACGAAGCGAAAGTTTGGTTACACGAGCTGAAAGTTGGCTTTGACGAACCAAATAGTGGGGATGATGAGAACACCATGTTCTCCTCCCTTCTGTGGATACGGAATTTTACCTTCTTTGAAGCCGAAATACTTGTATAAATCGTTCTGCCCAATCCAACTTATCTACTCCTGCGTTAAAGTCTCTGAATCAAGAAGAGATTCTCCTTCATTTAATGGATACGCAAGTTAACCTACTTGGAAGTCGCAATAGTTGTATTACGCGTTCTGCCCAATCCAACTTATATACTCCTGCGTTAAAGTCTCTAGGTCAGCCGAGAAGAGATTCTCCTTCATTTTGTGGATACGCAATTTTACGTACTTAGGAGTCGAAATAGTTATATCCTTGTATCACGATTTCTGTCCCATCCAACTTATCTACTCCTGCGTTAAAGTCTCTATCTCTGAGTCAGCCGAGAAGAGATTCTCCTTCATTTGTGGATATAGTTGTATCACGCGTTCTGCCCCGCCCAACTTATCTATTCTTGCGTGTAAGTCACCGTTGCATTAAGTCTTAGTCAGCCGAAAAGAGATTTCTTATGCAGCTTTATAAAGCACACCCCATCTTTCCCACTCGCCTATGATTCCGTTTGGCAGAAATACGTTCAATTTTGACAGGGTCTGTAGAAAGGGACCTCATCCTCCGGAGGGGTGGAGGAAAAAAACTTTGAATTTTGCGCGGGAAACGGTCTCAGGAAGCGCCTGCAAAACAGGTTGGATACTTCAAGCATTGCGCCGTCTCACCGAGCCCGCTAGCGGAATTCTATCTCTAGTCCAACGCGAATTTGGAATTGCGTTGGGCGGCGCGAGTTATGTATGACAGCCTAATTAGGCCCAGATATAATTCTTTTTATCATCGCAACGTGCTCATTTATAGTCACGTTTTGTTTATCAGCATTTTTTCCTGCCTTCGCAAAATATGAATCGTCATATTTTGCGACTCTCTCTCTGACCACTCTTGATCTGTCCTCCACTGCGAATTGACAGCTGATTAGTCCCCGTGCTTTCCCTTGTGTTAATTATATTAAGTTTCTTGTATCGAAATTTATATTCAATAAATTCCTTTTTGTGAATCAAATAAACTTTTTTTAAAAAGTTATCTGTGCAAGCACAGACTAAAACTCGCGCGTGCTCAACTTCGAAAAGTGTAAGCAAAAATGGTGCGATCAGAACGTTATAAATTTTATATTATACATTGATCAAGGTCGTTGCCTAAATACTTTTCCCACTGCCTACGCAGTTCGGGAACGACCGATCAATCGTTGCTTCGCGAGCGTTCTGCACCCATCAGTGGCGTGGCGTGAATTGCGATGTATCGATTGTTATGCCATTTAAACCTATGAAAAAAGATCGATTATCAGGGTGTTCGCAGCGAACACCTTAGTAATCGATTCTTTACCATAGTTTCAAACGGCGAGGTATCGATAATCGATCATTCACGCTACGCCACTGGCACCCATGTTAATAGTAAGGATTTAAATTGGTGTATCGTTTAATACACGTGCTCTGAATCTGGTCTCTAAACCTCTCATCCATTAATTCCCCATTTTACGTGACCACAATTGGACGTATTTCTGCCAAACGGAACTATGTGCATAATAACTTGAGCCCTGTTATGCATAAATTCTTATGGGTCTTAGAGCTCATGTATTCATGCACATAGTCCCGTTCGGCAGAAATACATCCAGTTCTTGTAAAGTTTTCAGTAATCTAAATCCATTCCAAAGCCACACAAATCGAAGCGTTTAGTCGAATTTGTTCAAATTAAAATCCAGCCAGTTAATAACCCCATGCATCCCCAAAATATTTTACCGATCCAGAATCAGAATTTGTAACCATAGACGCTCTGTTTTGTAAATGTGTGTACACACTTTCGGGTGAGAGATGAAATATTATTTTTCAAGCATCAAATTTTAACGAGGTTAGGTGGTTCTTACACTCTACAGAGTTTTGGAGAATGCTTCGATGGTCGATCGAATAATTGATGATTTCTGTATTTCATTAATACATTCAAGACTGTCCTCCAAAAATTTTAAACTTCACATCAAGCTGAAGTACGTCACGTTTTGGTACACAGAATTTGAGAAACACTTGAAAAGTACGGATCGAAAACTAAACAATACTTAGCTGTGTTTTCTTCGGAAAATACACTAAAAATTCCACGGACAAAATCATTAGTGATATTCAGGACGGACGTACTTATGAATTTTTCGCCAGATTTCTCTGTCAAATCTTGTGCCCGTGCAAAAACCTAACCTAATAGACTACAGAGGGATGCTAAAATTGGAGATTTTTCTTTAAAAAAGTTCTAAAATCAAGAAAATGTTCTGGAAATGTCCTAAATTTTCAGAGAAAATATGTAAACCAACTTTTCCTCCTCGAAATCGATGAACTGCTTATTGCAAAAAATAGTAGGTATAAATATCTGCTGAATTATTCATAGACTGAGAAATTGGTCTGATAAATATGTTTTATTTTAATTTTTTTGTTTATGTTTATATAATTCGATGGTTACAAGTAGTTTATTCAAAAAATCTAACGTCTTTTACATTAGTCAGCTAGAATTTGTTCAAGTTATAAATACTGTATCCAAAAAATTAATGATATTAATCTATGGGTTGAGAATTTCTGGAGTTTCCTTAAACACTGAGAGTTGAAACAAATAGGGGCTGGATTTTTTGTACATTTGAGTTTTCGAAGTGCACCTGCTCACAAAATTGAGATTTACTAAGTGCCTTAACATGATGGCCTTCCTTTAAACACTTTGAGGTTCAATCGTGGGGCATTGGCGCAACGCCCTGGAATAAATCGATCGATCCAGAGGCAGTCTCAGCGCGGACACTGTAGTAAAATGGTCGATCGACATGGAATGGTTTTGGTGGTGGTTCAGGTATTGGCATAGAAAAGAATTCAACCGCCATGGCTGAAATCAGACAAAAAATATGACTTATAGCTGAATCTCATAGACAAAAGTGCGTTTTCTTAGACTCATTAGTACGATCTATTTTTATCAATTTGGGAGCTAAGCCCCTTGACCGCCTCGCGGTCCAACTCCCCGAAACGCCTCGCGCTTCCGGCGTTACTTTTATAATTATTATATTGTCACTGAAAAAATATGGTAGATTTTACTATACTCTGACACAGTGATGAGAGTATGGTGAGAAAAAACAGACTCTATAGTAGCATTTACGCACCATATTATGGTGTGTATCAGCAGAGCTCTAGTGAATACTCCCATGATTCTGGTTATTTTCACTAAATTGTATCACTTTGTTAAAATCAAGTAGACTTAAAGTAGATGTTACCATATTTTTTTTTTTTTTTTTTTTTTTTTTTTTTTCAGTGTAGAGTACGATAGTATGATATGTTGGTCTCATCCAAATGATTCACCCAAGACAGTGACAGGTCAAAACAGCGGTTCATGCGCTACAAACTTCCCAAGTAGAATTTTCTTGTGCGGAAAAATCGAAATATTTGGAAATCAAGTTGCGATTTTTTGCGAATTTATTACGATTTCTTGGCGATAAGATTGCCAGGATCATCGAAATCTGAGCAATCATCCTCGATCTTGTCGCAACTTTATCTCTATAAAGTTGCGTTCGATGAGATCGAAGATTTATCTCAATTCATCACGATTTTTTGTTCCATGATATTGTGATTTTCGGTCGATAAAATCGCAATTTTATTGTAAATTAATGTGATGAAATTGTGATTCGTCGCAAGTTTCATCCGATAATATTGCGATAAATCGATGTCGATAAAGTCGCGATATCCTCGCCGATCAAATCGCAACTTATCACGATCAATGCTACCGGGGTTAGCTGAAATTATTTACACTAACTGATAGCGGTGGACACACGCATCGCAGGACAGTATGCTGGAGTTTTTTGAAATTTATTGAGATTTTCAGCTTTATGCTACATTTTTAACGAACGTTGGCAAACAACTCCAACATACTGAAATTATTTGTTTGTCTGATGTGGAAATCACCTCACTTTCTGATCTCAGCTATTAGCGAAGTAGAACTTCTAGTCTTGTCAATTTTTAATCCCCTTGACGTAAAACTATGTTCATCTCGCCTAATTGGGCATCACAACTATCAATAGAATAGTTCAGACCTTGAATGATGCTAAAATTATGTCTATTCATTGAAAAAATTTCCATTGATTCATTACGCGGGTTTCATAAGTTTTAAGCAGGTGAAAAAAGGACTTCTAGGACTTACAAAATGTACTTCATTAATGTTCACTGCTTCTTTCATTTAAGGGGACGATTCTTTAACTCTCCCAGTGAATGCCCCCTGAAACAAGGTTGCATGTTCGAAACCTCGGTCAAACCGAAGGGCATAGTAAAATGGACTCTTAACCAAGAACTCCTTGATTTCTGAGTTAGAGAATGATGCACGAACTCCGACTAATACTGAAAAGAGGAAAATAACCGCATATTTTTAGTTTCTACTACTGAAGCTTCAAACCTGTTGCACCCTGGCGAGTTATCATTAGTACCAAATAATAGTAAAAAAAGCTTAGAAAGTTAGGGCATCACTTTTGTGAGAAATTAGTCCCTCTAAAATATTAAAAAATAGCCACTCTGGCTGTGTAACTATTGGATGCACACTTTGATGAAGGTTTTATGCAATTTTCTTTCATTGATCATATACTCGTTTGATTTGAAGAAAAGGATGAGCTTGTTATTTAACCATTCTTTGAGAGTCGTTTCTTTACTTTTTTGTATTAAATCAACGTTTTGATCCACTGACTCGGAATATACTGGAAGAAGAAATACTTCTTCCACTTCTAGTTTGTATTCGAACAAAAACCAAAAACGCTTGTGAATCGTGAAGGTTCTTTTTTCCATGACAAGTTAAATGCAAAATATTTTTTGTGGATAGGGTTGATTCCGAATATGAATGATGAAGCAGTAACAATGAAAGTAAACCCGTGATTTGCAGGGGATTTTAATGAACTGAATACATTCAAAAGTGACAGAAAAGTTGACAGTTACAAATGGGAAACCAACTTCAACAGGCTCGAAACATAAATACATGAGAACCAAACATTCCACATCACTGTTGGGTTTCCTTAACAGTGTTGGACATTTTGATGTAAAAATAAAGAAAAGGAAAATATCCGTGAACCCTACAGTCGACGTAGAAGATTTCTAGGAGGAATATTTCGAATGTATCCTGAAATTTAGAGACATCTCTTGGACCTTGCTTACGATTAAGAAAGTGCTTCCGCAATTTTCAATAGAATTTTTCAGTTTGGCGGAAGATTAACTAATTGAATCATTGAAAACACTTTTTAGAAGGTGATTTTTTGAAAACTCTCTTTATATTTTGAAATTTTTAAAAATAGAACTGTCATATAAAATACAAAATTAAATCAAATACATAATTTAAAAGTAACATAGGCAACAACTATCATAAGATGATACAGGTACTTAAAATTATGACTTGGTTAAGTGAAGTCTCTAAAAACTACAATTTCAAATACAGCCATTCCCCAGAGCAACTAGACTTCAGTTCTTCAGTTACAGCTCTTCAACGAACTACACCTCTAGAATGGCCGCGAGATAGCAAACCTGCGTAACGCGCAAGGGCCGGTTTTTGAAGGCAGGAGGGGGGTGGGAGCCCAAGTATAGCTAACCTCAATCTCCATTTCTGCTGCGCCTTGCCCATAAGGATTACATGTGAAAATTTCAACCTATGTAAACTTTCATTTTTTTTGAGGTTTGCTTTCAAAGTTCCTATTTTTTGAGTTAAGAAAACCTTTGGAGGTGCGATTATTATGCAATCTTTTCATTGCTATCACTTTATTCAACAATATTCGGCAAAATGTGGGCAGCGTCTGACATGGGTTTAGATGGCAGCCTGCTGTGTGAGCCCAAGTAAACCTAACCTATATCAACTTCAAAACGTTCCGGGTCTCTAACACTGGTCGGCCATTCTAGAGGTGTAGTTCGTTGCAGCTCTTGCAATGAAAGCAATAAAACGAAAGGAGCAGGGATTGCTCATTGTTGCAAATTAAAAATACTTTCGAAAGGCGTTAAATATGAGAACTTTTTGACGAGGTCTGCCGTTTGAAGCAAAAACGCCGTAACTCCATACTAGACTTTCTTCTTTCAATTTTTGGAGATGCTGTATTGCAAGAAAAAAGGACATTCATTCCTCATAATTTTAGAATAATTGTAGCATTCCAGCTAGAACTCACACTGAAAAATACATTATGGTTATCAGGGTTTCTCGGAATAGAACAGTATCTGTGTGTGGAGAAAAAACGCTGAATCATGAGCGCTGGAGTTAGGTCGTTTTTGCTGTGGAGCTGAGATACGCAAAAGTTTTCATCTAATCTTACAATCTCACATTGTTCTCAATACAATTATATGTAGATAGGCTATTCAGGGGAAGGCTAGTATTTTCCAAGAATTAAAATTCGTATATAGTTAGAGATTCAACATGCTAAATCGTGTTAAAACCCAAAAATTCAACTTCATGCTTTGCACTTGGATTAAGTGCGAGAGGAACTTAAACTTATCCCATTCAAACACAATGACCACACAAGTTGAGATAGAACGGTGTTTCCTCTGTAAATATAGATTCCAATTGGACTGCATTTTGCAATGAGGAGCTGCAATTTCTTACCCATTTTAGAAACAACATAAGTGTCATACGTTTTCCTACGCAGGTAGGTACATGCTTTTATGGATGAGCTTGAAATAATTGTGGTTCCTAATTGCAATAAATGTGGTCCAATGGGCCTGTTGCAAACATTTGCTAGAGCAAAAATAAGAGTTGTTTCTTACAGATAATGCCTCAAAAATCACGATGAGCGCATCGGCAAACTCTGAAATGCACTCATAACTTCACAATCTGCGTAAGAAATTTGCGGTTTTTTGAGCTTCCCGCTTCAAAAACGATACTACGGCACAGGTGAACATTTTGTAAGAGGAGTCGTTCCATCGTTGGCAATAATCATCATGGCCGACGCCAATCCGCCAAAACACGTTTGATGGGACGAGATAACACCTGAACTGGATTAGACCAGATAACAATCGGTGTGTTAACGTTCATATTTTCCACGCCCGAATTGATTGACCTTGAACTCTCCTCGAATTACGCGCGGAACTGCGCGCAAGCGTCGGCCATGATGAATATCGCCGACGATGGAGCGACTCCTCTAACAAAATGTTCACCTGTGCCGTAGTATCGTTTTTGAAGCGGGAAGCTTAAAAAAACGCAAATTTCTTACGCAGATTGTGAAGTTATGAGTGCATTTCAGACTTTGCCGATGCGCTCATCGTGATTTTTGAGGCATTATCTACAAGAAACAACTCTTATTTTTGCTCTAGCAAAAGTTTGCAACAGGCCCATTGATACAAGCTAGACTTAGCAGACATTGGACCTGTGATTTGAACGTTTGGGTAATCAGGAACAAAGTTTCAATCTTTGCACGCTGGTGATAACAACTATAAAAGTAACAAAGAAGGGATAGGAGGAGGAGCAGAAAGTTCCCGATCGACGCATCCACTGTCACGATCGCGTGAAAAAATGGATATGCTGTGAAAATTGGGAAAGACAGCTCAAAATAGCGTTAAAACAGCGTGTTCCTTCAAAAATCGCAGTAAAATTTGCGTGTTTTTCATAGAAATGCGGTCAAATGAGCGTTTCTTTCGCAAAATTGAGGCAATTTAGGAATACAAAACAAAACAAAATAATTGAAATTGGCTTTGAAATTTCTTAGGAAAAAATAGGTTTCAAAAATGGGAAGACCAGTTCGTGTCTCTTCAAAAATTGCTAAAAAAGTTGCATGTTAATCGTGGAGTTGCGGTAAAATGTGCGCGTTTTTCGCAAAATTGAGGCAAATTAGGAATAAAGGCATGAAGAGGTCATTAAAATGAGCTTCGAAATTTTGGAAAAAGCTGGGTTTTAAAAATGAGAAGGCCGCAGTTCGTGTCTCATCAAAAATCGCTGTAAAAGCGTGTTTTTCACAGAATTGCGGTAAAATGTGTATGTTTTTCGGAAAATTGAGGAAATTTATGAATACAAGACATAAAAAGTGTCATTGAAATGGACTTTATTTTTTGGGGGGAAAATAGGTTTTAAAAATGGGAAGGACAGTTCGGACGATGGAAAGGCGAAGAACTCTCTGCACCCCTGGAAGGAATGAAATTCAGATGTCGCGATGGATTTTAGACTTTGGCCGAGTGGTCATTGCGTTTTAGAAAAAAATTACGGGTAAAAAGCGTGAGACGTGAATCCAAGCTCAGTGAAATAGCTCCTTTAAGCATGCTAGAAATTATACGGGTAGACGTATAGACGTTCCTGAATCAATAAAAACAAAATCAACCTCTGAGAATACTTCGGTACAAATGTGGCTTAAGAATGCAGTTTGACTCTCAGACAGCAATCTTCATCTCTTTTTCTGCGACTGAAACTTGGATTTCAACTTGTGTTAAACACAAACTGGGCTAGCTGTTGAATTTCACTACATTACCACATGTTACCCTAGCCTATGTTAATTTATTTTAAGGATTTTAGATACTTAACGACTAGGTCTACAATACTGGAATAAGGAAACCGGGAATGGGCATTTTGATTACAGGGCATTGGAGCATTACTCTGCGCGGCCGCTTCAAACAATGGGTTTACGCACGGCCCCTTGGAAGAGGTGAGCATGCGTCGAGCCGTAGTCTACGCGAAGAGCATAGTAGAAGGGGCGGTCGACAATGAATCGTTTTGGATCTTCCTGGGGGTAGGGCGCTGACATTAAGCACATCATCATTGCTGAAAAATCAACGGTCATTAGTGGTTTAGGTCGAAGAGATTACCCTCTAGTTAAAGCCTACGATCACAAAATTAATACAGTAGTCCCTCTTTATTCGCGAATCCATTATCCGCGAATCGGAATGGACCACTAGACAAGGTACGAATTTCAGCATTCTGATACATGCATCTTAACCAAAATTGCACGTAGAACACGATGCGCACGACGAAAATTACCAAAATCAACTCCTTACGAAGATATTTAATAATTCTTGATGCGTGAATTGAAACCACCCGCTCATGAAAACTCAATGCTCTGCGTGATTCACATCGCGCGCTAAACGTTTATCATGACAGTCTCTGCGATATAAAAATTTGGCAACCTCAATCTTGACGCTTTGGCTCAGCTGTAGCAAATTGCGTAGGTATAGTTTGAACAACACATGGTGGGAAATGAACATTGCTCGATTGAGAAGCTTGCTGAAACCGTTGTAGTGCGCGATTTGATTCACGAAGAGCATTGAGTTTCTTGTGAGCGGGTAGTTCAAATTCCTTGTAACCAATGTATTATAAAAACGTTAATATCTTCGTTGAGAGCTAGTTTCAGTCATTTTCGTTGCGCGAATCGTGTTTTGCGTGAAATTTTGGTTAAGAAACATGTATCAGAATCCTTTGATTCGTACCTTGTCTAGTGGTCCATTGGATGCCTACGGAAGGTATGAATTCGATCGAAAATAATCGATCGGAAAATAAAAACGTGAACCGATTGACACAATTCCACAAAAATATCTGGCAGGACATCATTATAATTGTTTGAATTTTGTGGGAAAAATGCATACAAATAAGGAGCAAAATGAAAATTGTCAGTTTTCCGTATTCAAATGAATTGCCGTGGATAACGAGCGAGGTACTTAAAATTTCTATTGCAAAAAGTTTACACCTGATGATACTTCTTCACGGTCTGAGTTGATGGGACCAAAATAGTCATTGCCTTAAAATTACTATTTTTTGGAGGGATGGGGTATTTTAGTACGTCAACCCCCTGAAAAAATAATTAGGCTTATAGAGTGTACAGGAGCGGGTTATTTTTTATTTAAATTTTTTCTTTCCTTCTTTTTTTCAGCTCAAATTACAGTTACGCCAAAATATATCTAAAATATAAAATGAGAATGACCCTTGATACTAACTCTTAAACGTTCACACTGAGTAGATAAATCAAAAGCAGCAATAACATCTTTAGTCTCAAGTAGCGTTTGAAAAAAAGAAAAGAAAAAAATCATTCTTTTCAACCATCTATTCTAATTCCTTTGAGGAAAATTGCACGAAAAGTTAGATGCATATCACATACACACTAAGCAGTAATAAAATATATACCAAGAAAAACATTTTATAATGCAAGACAAGATAAACCTCCGTTTATCAACGCATCTGACGGATATAAAGTACTTCCATAAATAATGAGTGAGAATAAATTTTGAAGGCACATACATCCATGCAAGCACATTTTGACTGTTCTAAAATGTTCTTTGTTCTTCTATTTTTTTACTACATTATCATCAATATATTAATTTCATACTCCAAAGAGAAACAATGTGTATCGCCATTTTATTCGTTGAAAAATCGAGTGTTCAATTTTTATTTTTATATTCCACTCATGAATACATGTCACGGTTTGTACTTCGTAAATTAAGAGTACACTTCTGCTGTTTCATTATTCTTTGATAGCAACTATGTATCATATCTTCAAAAAAAGTTGATCCCTATAGCAATTTGGAGTAAAAAAGTTTAATCTTTCATTTTCAAAGTTCCAAGATGAGTCCCAAAATTAATTATTTTTAAAATTCAAATTGAACATAAATCATAAAGAAAAGTTTTATCGAGACTTTGATCGGCTGGAGTGCATATGTTGTTCCTTTTCTAGAGGAACTTCAACCTAATGATAGACGTTGGATGAACGGAAGTTCAATGACTCAAAAATAAAATCTTATTATTAAAAGGAAAATGCAATTGAAGCCCTGGGAAATAAAGAATCCTTTTCATTTTCAAAAATGCGAGTTCAAAGTTCGAAAATTATAAATACGGCACATGATGAAAGTGTAAAGTTGTGTGAAAGAGTTGTCTATATTAGTTTTTGAGATCAATTTTTGTTGTTGTGAAGTTTAATTTGGATCAAATCCTGAATTTTTTAAGAATGAAACTAGTTCATTCATCCACTGGCGGCTTCAATTACATCGAAACTTGGTGAGAGACAAATTGTCAGTTTCACAGAAATGTACGGACAATTTTGACTTCTTGTCAGACTAACCTAATATTAGTGCAAAACATACAAGAAAGAAATATTTTCAACATGAAAAAATATGAAAAGTGCTCTTCACTACAAAGTCACTGAAATACTTTAAAAACGGTTTCAACAATTTTTTCAGTAACTCAAAGGCTTCTATTATTTTTAATGTGGTGTTGGTTTGTTATGTGTTTGTTCAGGACATGCAAAGAGTGCCGCTAAGTTTTTTACACACCATGCATTTACAGGGTCTACAGGTGGGATTTAGAGTGACAGAGATAGAAACAATTTTGTAGTAAGAACACAATTTCTTCCGAACAAAAGTTAACCATAAACCGAAGTAACACAAGTCAGAAAACAAGACTGCAGTTCGACTGCTAAAAATTTGAAAAACAATTTGGAAGTCAGGCATATGGGCATATTTTATAAGGCCTAACCTTGGACGGTTGAATCAGTCATGCAGTTTTAAAAGGGGATGCATTCATAAAAGAGAATTTGACGGAGCTAAAAAATAAATAAAAATAAAAAACCCAAAGATTTTTTGTAAATTTACAAGAAAAGATCGCGCTTTTCAGTAGAGAGTACACAAGCTGTCTCAATTTGTACCTGATTCAATTTAAAATATCAAATTTATCTGTGACACACGTCAATTTCCGAACGGAGATAACAAAGACATCCCCCTCTAAAACTACTGGAACAGATGTATTCCCAGAACAGTAGAACAGTAGAACAGAATAAATTGAATGAGAATTTGTGCAAATTGCGGAGTCTCCCTTAGGAACTGTAAAAAAATGGCAATTTTCTGAAAAGACAGAAATTACTGACAGCAAGATTTAATTGATGTTAAAAATTGAACCTAATCTTTGCTGCTTCATTTACAAATAAGCCTGGACAATTAATCAATGGTGTTATCTCAGAGAATGAATTTTTTAGCACAGCAGCTTACAGACCTACAAATAAGAAGACAGAGCACTGAAAATTGAAAATGAAGTCGCCCTGATTTGAGAGGGGTTCAATATTGATAGAAAAAACTAACACAATTTTTGAAACTCTATAGATTGCTGGTACGCTCGGAAAATACTGAGTTCAAAAGAGGACTGCCGGGTAGATTTCACTAACTTTCTACCTAAAATCTTTTAGATATTAATAAATTCAATGTCGACAAATTTTCAAAATATTTGTGATGAAAGAGACAATATTTTGTTGGATCTGAATGAATGACTCAAGTGAAAACAATTTTTACTAAGCTCACACAGGTACTTAGTTGCTCGACAAACTTTATTATTGGTATGTGGAGTGTGGCCAAGTGCTAAAAATAATGTAAAATTTTTTCTAGCACTTGGCTACACTCCACATACTAATATATTCAGTGCTACTACCTTTTAGACATGGTGTAATACAATGTTCGCTGAACTTAAACTTTATTGGTAGCTGTAAATGCTTTCATATTCAAATCTGGGTAAGGTTCAGGACAAAAAAAACACCATTTTTTCTCGAGTCAAAACAAAGTTACTTCTCCAAGGACTACTACCAAGTAGTCTTACTCTTACTGCCAAAGGACTTTGGTAGATTAGTCTCTTCAGAACCACTTTAAAACAAAGTTACCGCACCTAGAACACAATATTCAGGTTCTCATTCTTATTTATTTGCCTATCTCACAGGCACAGTACGACTTCATTTTCTTCTCAGGCTTGAAAATGCCTAGCTCTCTGCCTTAATGTCTCTGTTAGGAACTGGACGGTTTAAATCATAGACATTTCTTCAACGATTAAAGTATCTATGAGCAATTGCAAGGAACATTGATATAACCAGAGCATAATAATACTTGAGTAATGATAAAATTATGATGAATATCTATTTAAACTGGAACCTCTGAGTTTGATTGACGATCGAATACCTCTATTTTCTTAAGGAGGTAAAGAAAGCACAATTCGGTATAAATACAATGGGAAAAAAAGCACTTGAAGGCATCATTTCTTCAAGAAAATTTCATTAAATAGAATGCATAAAATGACTTGGTGCTATATTTATGAAGAGACTTTCAAATATTAGTTTTTTGCAAGTTTAACTAATGACGGTTGGGGTTGTGAAAGCAAATTTTTAGTAAACCGTAAAGTTTCAGGCCCAAATTAAGAGGGGTATTCAAGACTCAAAAAAGAAAACGGAAGTGATTGAAACTTTACAGAGACGAAATGAAAAATCGATACACTCAAATTTTTTAAGAAAAACGAGGTGACACAAATCATAAAACTGTTGAAGTAATGGTGATTATCAAACGGATGAGAGAGGGTTGAAAATTATTATCTTAAAGTTCATCCCGTGACTCCGAATCTTCCGGTGCAGACTCACAGTTTGAATCTTCATACATCGAGTCGCGAGATACAGAGTCGGTTTCGTCATCAGGGAAAAAAGGCTGAATGACTACACCAGAGAAGAGATCGATATGATTCTCAGCACCGACGTCTGCCCGGACATGATAGTAAAACGGTCTGTCGCAAATGAAAGTCTCATCCGGAAAAACCAACCCTCGACTGGCTATCATCGCTAGAAACAGTCACAATACAGCTCATCTTAGACGAAAATCAGCAAAGTATTAGAAAACACGAAAAGACTGTGGTTGGACACACGAGTCGTTCAGACCAAGTTGGTGATTTTGCCATGGGCGATAAATTTTCAGCATACAACTGAAATTTTTATCATTCTTTTTCCTGATTGGTCCTGGCTAGTGTTGCTGTAAACATTATTTCTCTTGGGGGGGAATATCGTGCTTGGATGAGTTCTTTCCCACTATAATCAGAATTTCAGTTGAATACTGAATTTATTGCACACAGAAAAATCACCAATTCTGTAAAAGCACGATTTAGAATATGAAACGGAGATTTAGGAATTTTAATAAACACTTCAAGGAAGGAAATTTCTGGGGTCGATGGAAGCTCCTGGCAAGAAGGAAAACCCTGAGTGGAACTTGGAATGGTATTCTGAATCTTAAAGACAGATATTTTAAAAAATCCAAATCTACATTAAAACAAAATACATCCTTAAAAGGGTAAAAATAAATGCCCTAATTTTTTTTATTTTTTTTGTTTTCAGAGTTTGATGAACTGAGGGATCGATGACGGTTTAGGTTTATTTCTGAGATGAGGGTAACTCGTCTCTTCTCTGGTGAACGTATGGATTCTTGGCCAGGTTTGGTAACCGGACCAAAGAAAAAATCCAAATTGGATTACCTCCCCTCACCTACCCTTCATTTTTTCACCTCAAGGAAAGATTATTCAATTCATGTCAAATTTGTTATTAAAATAAGGGTTTGTATTTCATTTGGATTTTACTGTAAAGTATGAGATTATTTATTTAGACTTAAAAGTTAAGAGAGACTATAGCGTTTGCTTTTTCATTTATGTTTTATTTCTAAAGCACTGCCATTGTAACGTAATTATGTGGTTAGTTCAATTAGTAACCTAGAATACCTAACATAGGGCCCAAAGAACCTTCATTTTGTTGAGAGCCAGACAGTTACAATTCGAGCAAGCTTTCAAAGCCCTAGTTTCTTTAAGTTTTACCATTAATAGTGAAGAGAAATAATACTTTATTTGGCACTTGTTCTGATGAATGCGCTAAAAATAGATCAGTAAATGAGAGGAAGATGATGAATACTTGGGAACTTTTTCAAGTACTTCACTCATCTACTAACTGGATATTTTCCTAACTCAAATGACTGACATACCTACATCTACCATGCCTTTCAAAACAAATCAAATGCCTTTCGGAGGAATTTGGTACCTAAGGGCCTAAAATTTTACAGAGATATATATTTTTTTGAAAAAAATACAAGCCACTGTTTAGTTGTGATAAATTTTACTGTTCACAAAGATGGAGCACTCTATCCAAAGCACCAATGAATATTGAGCGCAGTTTCTAGAGAGGAAACGGCTAATGTTCACACTTTAAAAGGCCCAATGGCAATCAGAACAAGATATACTACAAGAAATATAAAAATGTCACAGCCAGCCACACATACTAATTAGAAAAATACTGATTGAAAATATTTTAGTGCTTCTAGGTCATGCTTTATAAAAATACGCTATGACGAGGATTACATCATTAAAACGTAGAATGAGGTCTATTTTAAAAGACCAATCAATGTGTGAGTTGTGTCCAATGAAGAACGAAATTTAAAATTAGGCAAAGTCAACTCCAGAGAGAGCATCAAGATTATTTTGAGGAAGATTAAAAAATTCGAGACACATCACTAAGGATGGCCAAAATGCGTTCAACTTCAATAAAAATTATACATTTGCGGTCAAACGCAATTTTAATTACATTCCATAATCTATTGATGCTTCTTTCAGCAAAACGAAGGAGGAACCATGGAGTATTACAGTCTGAAATTCTCTGCAGATCAACATCTCCTGCTTCTCTTACATTACTGAGACATGAGAATTGATGAATCCTTCTTCTATAACATTATTTGTTTCATTTGTAATTATGTTAAGTGTGGGTAGATCATTATTCTACAGATTTTCATTTTTTAATACTGATGGATTAGTTTTGAAATAGATCATGGGTAATGCCTGATTTTGCCCTGGTAAGGTCATAACTGTTGCTTTATGATATTGAAGAGACTTCAAAATTAGACTTTGACAAAAAGTTGATGCAGATAAAGTTTTTGAGGGCTTTCTTTCACACTGAAACTTTACAGTTCGTCATGGAATGAAGACGGACTGTCTTCTTCAAACTCAGGCTTCTTTACAAAGCCACCGAAAAGAGTAATTTTTTCATTCATTCCGAGAGTTCCGGGTAATTCCAAGAATATGCTAAAGGCAAAGGCGCGATCTATGATAAACTCCTGTTCTTCAAGAGCCATACGTTTAGCTCTGACAACGCCGGCTAGAACAATCGCAAAGCAGAGAAACAGCTAAGCATAAGACGTGCAACAAAACAATCGCAGACAAGACAATGTTTGTTAATACGGTTTATAAAGCTGGGACTTTTTTTTTTTTAAATGAAAGACATATTTCTGTAGTTCTTTTGTTTTGAAAAAATGGATGAATTGAAAAAGCTCAAGGATCTGATTTTGGTACCTAAAATACCACTGATAGTAGGACTCAGTCTTGACTGACCTTTCCTGAGAAAAATAAGACAAAATTAGGGCAGATTCAGTTATAAGAGTCAATGAATGAAAACTGATTTTTACATTTACTGATAAACTGTTTAAGATTTTATCAGCTTCTTCTTTCATACTTCAAAAAACCTATTTATACATTAACCCTAAGAAACCATGCAAAATTATATCCTAGAAGTTAGAAAAGTTAGTTAAAAATTAACCAATCTGAATTCTGGAAGTTCTCATGCCTCAGTGAAGTGAAGAGCTATTGCAACCCCTTCAAATCAATTGCAAACCTGAATTTATATGAATGAACCCTTAGTTATGTTAGTCATTGAAAAAATTTCCACAGCCTACAATATAAGTGTCTACTAATCATGACAATTTGAGCATGTTTTAATTTTTTTTCTTTGACACAATCACATCCATGGAATCATTTCCAATGTTTTTGCATCAACTGATAACACTTTTCAAAGATGATCTTAAAGATATTAAAGAAGCAGTTGTAAACAGTTTTATTCCAAAAATATGAATCAAAATAAGATATTGACCTCATTCTCACATCGTCACCTTCCGGCCAAAGTATTGCAAGCGCCATGCGACATTTAAAAATTTCCTCCGCCGTTTTATTTTTTTACAGAGAAATTGTTTAACGAAGCTGTCAGAAAATTTCACTGAATTTTCTTTGTGCTGCCGATAAAATTCAGTGAAATTTTTAGAAATCGCATGGCGCCTGTGATACTTTGGCCAGAGGGTGAGGACATGGAGTTCACACTTTTGAAGATTTAAATCAGGAATCAGCAAAAATATGAGTCAAATTTCTTTCAAAGAGAAACATAGAGCCAAAACTTTGATATTGGAGGCATGAAAGACCAGTGTGTTTATATTCTGAGGCAATGGAAATATTTTAACTAGACCCGTGTAAGAAACCCAAGCACCAAGGACTAAAACATGACGGAAACTCACCAGTCGCAGCAGCAGCTTCTGTTCCTTCTTCATCGACCTTGATAAATGCCTTTTGAATCATTTTTGATACGAAGAGCTTAGTGTCAGAAATTCCTTGAAGGTTAGCCCTTCCGTCGAATGCAGTAGGAATTTTTTCCTGAAAATAATAACAGGGGATCGATATTAGACACGCCTCTACAAAAAAAAAAATAACTTCAACAAACCAGTAATTTTTCAGATCTTTTGGCAGAAAATTTTTCAGATCTTTTGGCAGATCTATTTGGCTGCAGGGAAAAAAAAAACCAGACACATTTGATTTGAGTTTCGGTCACTTATTTACAAATAATATCAACTGGCATGGCACAAGTTCGGCTCATTCCAAGGGAAATAATCCTTTTGACTGCTAGCATTAAAAATATTTTTCACCATATATAATTGAGGAGAAACTATTTTATGAATGAATATACTTGGGTGACAAGGACACCTTATGAAGGCATTTTATGATGCCAGTTGCCCAATAATCATTTTTTTTTTTATTTTAGAACACTAAATTTCCAATTTAATGTTTCACGAAAGGTGTCTCTTTACCAGCTAGCATTTCAGTTTGCAAGATCAAAAATGTACATCCAGCTACTGCAATAAACAACTTACCTTGAGAATATCAATCCAGTCGATGGTGGATTCAATCTTGAATTTAGGCAGTTGTACTTGGACACGGAATTCTTCGAACTTTAAGGAACTTAGATTTGCTTTTGAGATGTCTTTCTTCTCAAATGTTTCGTGATCTTTAGGAAGGATGATCATCATGCTCAACTTGGATCCCTGGTGAATCATAAAAATCCATTAAGAAAATTCAAAACCTTGAAAAAGGATTTTTGGTTTCTAATCATGAATTGAAACTGCTGGGAAAGAAAATTAAAATGCAAAACCCTTTGAGCTCAGGGTTGCCACAAAATTTTGGGAAATGAATTTTCGTGACACATTTTGATAAATTCCCTGGCGACTGAAGGTACACCGGATGATTCAAAAGATGTAATTTGAAACAGTTTGTAGGCAAAATTTGTTGTGCAAAACATCAAATCCATTCTAGAAAGCATATTAATGTGAATAATGTAACAACATTTCACTGACACTTTTGTCATTTTCCCTAAGATTTCCAGGTTTTCCCTGACTCTTCAAAATTCCCTGACATTTCATGATTCACCTGATATTCCCTAGCTGTGGCAAGAATTCTTTTTAGGATTCAAATTATTAGCCAAAACCTTGTCATTTTTTTATTACTGAGATACCTGCTTAAAAGGCGTTTAACTACAAACAGAGGTCTTAATGTCTGATTACACAGACATCCAAAAATCATTATATAGCGATATGTTAAAATGGGCCTGTTGCTAATTTTTACTAGAGCAAAAATAAGAGTTGTTCCTTACAGATAATGTCTCAAAAATCACGATAAGCGCATTGGCAAACTCTGAAATGCACTCCTAACTTCACTGTCTGCATAGAAATTTGCGTTTCTTAAGATTCCCGCTTCAAAAAGGATACCACAGCACAGGTAAACATTTCGATAGAGGAGTCGTTCCATTCAATCCCTGCTCAACATGGCCAACCTTCCCGCGCACAAATTGAGGAGAGCATGAGGCAATCAAGGCAGATATCTAACAACGCAAGAAAAATGTGAATGTAAATACGCCGATTGTTATCAGGTGGTAAGAATCATCGTCCCATCACGTGTGTTTTGGCGGATTGGCGTTGGCTATGTTGAATATTGCGTAATATCCTTCTAAGCAGGGGTTGGATGGAATGACTCCTTTAACGAAATGTTCACCTGTGCCATGGTATCATTTTTGAAGCGGGAAGCTCAAAAAAACGCAAATTTTTTACGCAAATTGTGAAGTAAGAAGTGCATTCCAGACTTTGACGATGCGCTCATCGTTATTTTTGAGATACTTTCTATGAGTAACAACTCTTATTTTTGCTCTAGCAAAAGTTTGCGACAGGCCCATTGTAAACTAGTACTTTTAAGGACAAATTGTGCGGAAAAAATAAAAATCAGGGTAATGTTCTACCTTGTAAGGCATAATCAAGTATTTATAATCAGCGTCTTCTGCATACTGGAATCTGGATGTTTGTGCCATTTGTTTGACCTTGATTGTTTTATCTTTAGTGAGGTAGAAGTCTGCATCACGGGTATCATGGTGCTTGAAAGGATGTGCCCATTTGCCTTTGAAGTAAATGGCATTCAAAAGTACCAGCTTTGCATCGCCACTTAGGTCATCTGAAATAATCAAAACACTTCCATCAATATCAAATGAAAAACTTTAGAAAATTGTTTCCGGGGTAAAAACAATGGAGTGAACTAAAGTAATTTGCAAGATGATAGTGGTTTCTTGAACATCACAATGAAAAAATTCTGCACTGTTAGGAAATTTCAGCCTGCTGCAAAGTCCAGAATTGCTGTGGTAGGGTAGAACGACTTATCAACAGTAAAACCAACAGACCAAGTATCTCAGTTTGCGACATTGTAAACTTCCTGTCATACTTTATTTTTTAAATGGAAAACTACTCGACGTCAATTCTTGAAAATTTCCGTATTTTTTCCTCTCTATGCCAGAAAAACTCTGGAAAAATTTCAAAAAATGATATTGATTTGTTCTCCTTCAGAATATTAAATGGGAGAGGAAATTTTTGAACACCCCAAACAAAGTACATGGTCTAGTAGTTTCACCATCGATATGAGCCTTCAGACAATGCAAAATTTTCTTTGATGAAATTTGAATTTTCAGGAAAATCTGTGAATGATTTTCTTAAAATTTTTCAGGGAATTTTACTCGAGATCAGATCTAAATTATCTGAAAATTTCAAGAGAAAATATTCGAAACTATCCTCGAATGTAAACATTTTTTCGGAGAAAATTTGAGAACTCTCAAATGTTCATGCAGCATTTTTCCTTAGCACAGCAAGGAATACTTCCAAAGATTTTGAGAACCTCTTTATCTTACCACGACAATAATGTTGCATACTTAATTGAAGAAGGAGACATTAGTCATCACAATTCTCCCTCACGATCATAAAACTGTCAAGTAAATGTGAGAAAAGGGAAAAATTTCTCCCCCATGGAAAATATTGAATGCAGTTCCCAGATGTTTCCAAGCTGCCCAATTCGGCCTTTAATCCATAAGACTACTCCGGTATTTCATCATTCAAAAGGGTGTCTTCTAAAACGCTCTTAGAAAAATTATGCTTTGCAAATTTAATTTTTTTCTCTACAACAACAAAAACTAATTTCAAGGACCTACTTAGTGGGGAAACTTAGTGCCTAAGTACTTTTTGTACCCTATTATTCAATGTTCTGTTTTCTGAAAAATTCCAACGAAATAATGATTTCATTTTATATCACG
The DNA here is from genome assembly GCF_918797505.1 of Bemisia tabaci. Classification (NCBI taxonomy): domain Eukaryota; kingdom Metazoa; phylum Arthropoda; class Insecta; order Hemiptera; family Aleyrodidae; genus Bemisia; species Bemisia tabaci. The sequence continues at coordinate 42,384,383 of NC_092801.1, forward strand.
AAAGGTATCAATTACAACCTACAGCTCTATAGCTAGTTTAGCTTCCTCAAACCAGGTCAACCATCATTTGTTTTGGAAAAGAAATGACAGTTGAACTGGTACAAGTCGGCCCATGTAAGAACGCTCTTCTTTTTGGTTTTCGACATATTTTTCGAGTATTTACCTGCTTTAATGAGATCCTTGATCAACTTCTCAGTTTTGGATTCTACCCAGGAGTTGATTGTTTTGGCAGCTTCTACCTTCTTTGTGAAATCTAACTGGCTGACGGTGACATTGAAGTACTTTTGACCTTTTTCGACAAATTCTTTCTTGAGTTCTAGGTCTTTTGCAACATACCCTGTGTTGGCAATTTTAATTTCTGGAACCTGAGGCAAAGAAATAATCAAATTATACAAAACTTATGGAGGCTTTCTTTTTTTTGTTTGTTTTTTTTCCTCTCTTTTCAAAATTTATAATTATAGAAATAGAAAGACCCAAGATAATGGTGAAGTAAAAGTGAAGAATTAAAATAAAACAGAGCTACATGTTGACAGACTAAGCTTAACTGCATTTCATGCTGTTTGATATTCTCTCATATTTGTTTCTTCTTTTTTTATTTTTTTTTTTATTATCATAATTGGAGAACTAAACTACTTTGTGCCTTAAGACTTACTGAAAATTTATCTCAGATTATTAAGAGTAATCTTGCAAAATTTCAAGCTTTGGCATTGCTTCATTTTCTGCTTCAAAAATATAACATAGAGAAACTTAAGCTATGTCTCATGTAATTACTCAGGTACATTGATTTTTGTCAAATCCATCCACTTATAATACTTAGAGCCTAACATCAAGGTGCAAAGCAAAATTTATTCTGTTGTTACGTTTTCTAAGCAGAGAAAGTTGATAATAAACTGAATCTCACAGCTCTTAAAGCTCATTTCAGAGAATTGCAAAAGAGAAAGATTTTCCAAAATTCTGAAGTTGATTATTATTGTCACTTAACTTTAACTTCATACGATAAAACTATGTATGGTCATAACAAACAGTTGGAACCGATAAATGCAATTCTTCTGCATCTCAATTTACTTCATTGTATACATTGCAAAAATATACCACATAGTTTGGAAACAAATTTGTGACTCAAACATTTGGAAGATTACCTCTAGGTGGGAAGTGAACTTTTGGAAATTAGCGAGTGTCTCAAGTTGTTTGTTGTCTACTCCAAAGAGAGATTCCAGCTCAGAAGCAGTTTGGCCACCAGCACCGGCATACAGAAGACCCAGGAGGATCTGAGCGCTTGGAACGCAGATGACAGAGTTCTCATCTTTGCCGTGCAGTTGCTAGAAAATCAAGAGAATAGAATTAGACCATCAGTCTTTTAATTTTGCATGCATAGATAATAACAGAAATGAGTCAGTAAATTTTAAGGACGAATTTCATGAAATCTTTTGATTTAAGTAGACTTCAGTTCCAGGCAAATAAAGAATTTGAATCACAGAGAGCTTGATTCTCTTTTTTAAACTAAATTTTTAATTAGTTCACCATGTTCTAAACAAAATTTTGATGAGAAAATATGTATTGTCATACATAGTTTCTTACTATGTCGAGGGGTCTAAGAATTCAATAATTAATATATTAACTTTTCTAAGCTGACCAATCACTGTTGAACATGAGTTTGCTGGTGAGAAAAAAGAGGAGTTAAGGTGATTTGTCAAGCTCAAGTGACGTGGTCGAACTGGCATGCGATATATCGCATCTTTTAGGTCAAAAATTTCGGCAGATTTTGAATTTTTAGCAAAAAAAATAGGATGATAGCCCCTGTGCATGAGCCTGAAGAATCATGCTAAACCCACAAATCGGCAAAATTCCGAGAAATGAAAGCAGGATAGTGTTTGGAAAAAAACCTTGCATTCGATTCAGCTATCGATTTCTGTATCGAATGCGAGGTTTTTTACCAAACACTATCCTGCTTTCATTTCTCTGAATTTTGCCGATTTTTAGGATTAGAATGATTCTTCAGGCTCATGCACAGGGGCTATCATCCTATTTTGTTTTGCTGAAAATTCAAAATCTGTTGAGATTTTTGACCTAAAAGATGCGATATATCGCATGCCAGTTCGACCGCGTCACTTGAGCTTGACGAATCACCTTACGGAGAAAAATAAACCAAGTATTTTTTTTTTTTTTTTCAATGATCATACTTTAAATTTCAAAACATACTCAAGCTGATGGATCCAGGGTGGCAGTTCCAGCAGTTACTAATTTTGTTTGTACCTATCGATTGTCAAATTTATGCTAGTGCTAGCTAGTACTATTCTACCACCTTGTTTTTACTATCTTTATCCAAGGAATAGGGTATTAGAAAAGGAAGGAAAAACAGACTTTAGGGACCTAAAAAGCTACTGCTCGATAGCTCTTTAGATCGCCAAATTCTATTTTTCCTCTTTTTCTAATACCCTATTCTTTGGATGAATGTAGTTAAAACAAAGTGGTAGAATAGTCCGAGGTCCAAACAATCCTGCAAGGACATCACAGTCAAAAAAATTTCGAAAATTCTCATTCGAATTAAAAATTTCAACTCTAGGTCTTTATTCAGATGAATTGTCCTTGACTCTCCCCAGAATGGTGGGCCACCTTGTTACTTACGGTCGGGCCAAATTTCTAATGTCTCCTTTCATGCCGTTGTTAAAATTCTGGTAACAAAAAAAAAAATAATCATACCTTTCCAAGTTTTGCTTCAATGTCATTGACACTCTGGACGAAGTTTTTGAAACCAACATCACTGACTTCCGTTTGATTGGCTTTTGCCATTATGACTAGAAAATTTAGACAGATTGTCAACAGCAAATAACAGGCTGGAACAAACAAGAGATGGAAAATTAAAAATCATGAGATTTTAAGCACTACAAACAAATCGTTAGCAAAATAAGTTTACGCGCTTGTAAACTGAGACAGAGGAATGTATAGCGCCTCTTTTACACGTAAAGTAAATGATAGAACCAAGATGGCAGATCTTCTGGCGCAGTCTACTAGCTTGTAAACTTATGAAGCGAGGACTCTACATGGATATCTACTTATCAAAATACATGTAGACAACAAATTTGCCTGTGAGCATACAGTGGCATTCAACCAAACGTAGTGATGTCTGGGTGATATCAAAATGATATTATTCGGATGTCGAAATGACATCACTATTACATCAGATCGTATCAGAGTGATGTCAGACCACTCAACAACTCTGTGACATCAGACAGACACTACAATGATTTGATAAAGAAGCCGTATGATGTCAAGATGATGATGTCATTATGACTCACTTTTACTACAGGTTACCTGTGGCCCTCTACTAAATTTTCTCCATGTATGCAACCCTGCGCCTGCGGTGACTGCACAATGCCTTATACCATTACAAACATCATGTATCCAGCTGACAGGCAGCTGATCGGAAGGAATGCTATTGCAATTCACACTAATTTAATTTCACATGGACAAGAAAAAGAGAGAATCGTACCTGAAGCGTTCATGCAAGAAACATTAAATTCGGTGGACCTCTTGTTATCTATGACTTCGGAGGAAAATCAACACCAAAAACAGATTGTATCACACTATGAGCTTAGTGGAAAGCTGCGAGTATGATAATGGGCCGGGGTTTGATCGACACTGATAAGAGTTATTAGGAACTGACAAATAAGTAGATGGAATGTGGTGACAGATAATTTAAAGCTTTCACATAAACTGAAATTGTGATAAGAGAAAACTCCCTGAGTAAGTGAACCACTACGAAAAAGGTAACGTCAAGGTAAAAACAATACTGTGTGGGCGTCGTGCGCGATGTGCGATGTGATCTTGAGTTTCCTTTCAACGATTTGCAACTAGTTATTTTGCCGGGTGGGTGCATCCGCTCAGCCTTGAAACTTTAAAAGCATTCATGAGGCAGCTCCACGTAGTGAACAAAACTTTGCGATTATTCTTGCATGACTCATTCCGATGTTGTCTAGTAGTCACAATAAAAGAAAATCTGTAAGGAAAATAAAATGTTTTTTTCGAGATACTAGACAACTTGTTACTTATCATGCTCTTTGCCTCTTTGCCGAATGAAGGAATCTGACTGCAATTTGCTCCATTCCTTGTTGAAGTTCAAGTAGATTTGGTCCAAAGTTTTTGTTGTAAACAACGTCGAGCTTTCCGCCTCTTATCAATCACCATAGAGTACCTTATCACCGCCAATAATCACCGCACTTCAACGTTATCACTTTCTTGCTCGTGGATTTTGACTCGAACGCCGAATCATCACCGACTTGCAAGTAAGTTTCACTCCAAAAACCATCGCTTCTTTCTTTCAGTTTTTTCGTCAGTCGCCGAATAAATACTCAAAATTTCTGGGTAATAGAATTTTTACTAATCTTTTCCTCAATTTTGGGTCCCACCTACGTACTTCTAATCTCGTCATCAAAACCCCAGACTTCAACTAACTTCAAAATTTAATGTAACGTTATTTCTCTATCTCCGTTACTGTTTGCTATTTCAAGTTTGCGTTTGGATATCCACAGGCCACTTTATATATTTCAACGCTCTTCTCAGTTCATAGTAATGGTTGTTCGGTCTAAGGCAGTAAGACAGGTGGCTTGGCGCACTAGAGGCCACTGTGCATAAGTTTCTAATATTGCATGATCATCAAATCATCCCCCTTTTAGCTTAAAAAAGAAAACTGTGAATCATCCATCATAAAGTTAAGGAAAAAACACTGAAGGTCGTCACCTTCCCGGCAAAGTATCACAAGCGCCATTTTTACCGAAATTGAGTTATGAATAGTTCCGAAATAACGAGATGCATTTACATACGAAAATAATCATTTTTTTTACAACAAATATGTAGAAATATGAATAAAAGTCGATTAAAGTTGATGTACTTTCGTATCACAAGCGCCATTTGGGAGAAAAGTATCACAAGCGCCAAGTTCGGCAACCGCCTACCTTTCTGATTGTTTTACAATTTTTGTCACGGCAGTCTTCGGAATGACTTGAAACTAAATTATTTTCGCATGTAATTACATCTCGTTATTTCGAATATAATATTTTTTTTAGACTAAATATAAATAAATATTTAAAATACTCCATTGAAGTTGACGAACTTTCGTATCACAAGCGCCATGTAAGAGAAAAGTATCACAAGCGCCAAGTTGGGAATAATCGCTCATCTTTGAGATTGATTTTCGATATTAGTATCAACAACTTTTGGAATGACTTGGAGCGATTCGTCACTTTTCGGCCGAAGTATCACAAGCGCTATTTTTATTAAAGTTGAGTTATGGGTAGTTTTGAATTAATAAGATGCATTTACATACGAAAATAATATTTTTTTTTAGATTAAAAATGAAGAAATATGGAAAAAACTCCGTTAAATTTGATGGGCTTTCGTATCACAAGCGCCAATAGATTCTCAGAGTGCCCCGAGAAGCCGATATCACAAGCGCCAATTTTCAAAGAAAAACCCGTTTTTTCTAAAGAAATTTTATTAAAATTCGAAGCAGGGAGGTGTGCTGGATCTATATTTCAAGTTTCAAGCCAAACATCCGTCTTTTACGGTCGCAATTCAGTTTTTTGTGTCTCTTGAAAAGTTGGCAAAGTGGCGCTTGTGATACTTTGCCGGGAAGGTGACGGTATGTTGAATACCGTATTTCAGTTCCTCCTCATTCAAATTTTCCTCTATGAGGAAAGTCAGAACGCAAGTATTTCATTGATAATTTGAGGATGAATTCTTTACGGTATGAAGTTGAATACAGCTATGACAGGTACTCTCTTCTTACGAGTAAACCGAAAAGAAGCTGATAAATTGTATGAAGACAAACTGAAACACTGTGTTTCATTCACCAACCATGCGGCATGCTTTTTCTTCTTATGGATGTCTCATAACTTTGGAAGTATACATGGTGATCCAGGGTTAAACGACCAGACTGCAGGAGCCGAAACACCCCCAAACCCTCTCTGTAAATTGAGATTTTGATTTTTTTTATCATTTAGGTATAAACTCAGGGCATAAAAGTACAGGAGAGTTCAAATTTTCATGGAATTTGGTTCACAACCATTGCCTAAATTCAGGGAAAACGATTTACACTCCGAAATTTTGGGAGAACATTAGGTCCGACTGGGGGCACTTTTGGAAAAACTTTATACAACAAAAAAGTGTTTTTGTTTTACCCATACTCAGAACACGCTCCTGTAGTCTGGCCGTTTAACCCTGGATCACCCTGTATAGGTTTAAATCAAAGGTATATCTACTGAATGGCTTCCTTCGATGTTTAGTCACAGCACATCTCATCTTGAAATCGCATGTAAGGTGGCCAAAAAATTCAATTTTCAGCCCTGGTTTCCTTGAGATAGGCACGTAGTACCTACTTGGGTTTAATTTTAAAAGCTCATCATGCTCTGATTGCTGTAAGGAAAATTATATCGAATAATACTAAAAAGTCTGTGCAGAATCTCTCGTAATGGAAACGGAATTTTTTGGCGTTAAATTTTATGCCAAAAATCCTTTCGCTCAGTTTCACTCAATTTGTAATTTTTAGCTTGCTGATTGTTACAGGATGACTCTTGATGGTAAACCAGGGAAGACCGATTTCATTCCATCGGTTAATAACAAGTGAGTTTCCTCTTTTCATATCCTGCATTCGTCCATTCATCTTCTATCTTAGTTGGCAATATTCACATGTGCTTCGCAGAATTGTATTTATCTTTTCAACTTCAGATAACCCCTTATCTTGCTGTCTTTCATGCGAGTAATTTTTCCTTAGCAGCAGCTTGATAGAAACTCAATCTCTCCTCTCACTTTCTCTACAAGGTTGAAAACTGAGAAATTAGCGAAAAAGATATGAAAAACAAATCTTAAATAAGACCATTTCTTATCAAATACTTATAATTATGTTCTTAAATTTCACTTCTTCTTGATAACCTTGCAGAAATCATAAATACATTACCAAAAAAAAGCGAAAGAAGTCTAGACATTGATTATGGTTGTTTAAATCATTTACATGGAATCAATGTAGTGACTAACAACCTAGTTAAGTTCCAATTATGGCTGAATAGCTAATTTTGTTTGTACTTGCAGACACTAGTGTCGCATCCATGCAACGCTCTAAGTTTTTCATCCATCCTTTTCTTACCCATTTCTTCCATCTCTCTCTTAAATTCTCAGTTTTCAACTTTTCAGGCCTTAAGCCGCTTTTTACAACTTATCAGAACAACCATCTAATTAATCTAATCAGTGTAACGACAAGCTGATGCAATGCGAACCGTTTCTTGCTCATGCTCATCCACACCTTGTAAGGGCTGGAGAGTAATCTCTCCAGCCCATAGGTTCGCATTGCATCAGCTTGTCGTTGCACTGATTAGATTAATTAGATGGTTGTTCTGATAAGTTGTAAAAAGCGGCTTAAGGCCTGAAAAGTTGAAAACTGAGAATTTAAGAGAGAGATGGAAGAAATGGGTAAGAAAAGGATGGATAAAAAACTTAGAGCGTTGCATGGATGCTACAACTCGTATTACCAGAGCCAGATTAGGCAAGTGCATTAAGTGCACAGGTGTACTGGGCGCCAAATTATTATAATTTTTATTATTTTTCTTTATAATTTATTAGAATTACGAGTATGATGTCTTCGCTGAGAAGATGACTGTCTCAAAATATATATAATTTGTCTGTCTCAAAATAATAACCTATTAAATTATTCTGTTTTTTCTTTTTTCTTTTTTTTTTGGGGGGGGGGGGGGGTATTTTTTGCCAATGCAGGGGGGGGGAGGAGCGAAAAAATGTCTACACTTGGTGCAAAAAACCTAAATCCAGTTCTGCAAGTCACACAGTCTTTGCACGATTAACCTCAGCTTTACCAAGCAAGTCAAAATGGGTAGGCCCTGTGGCTCATAAAAATGTCCGTCATTTTCCGATTTTGGCACCTACAATGGTTAAATGAACCACAAAAACACTCTAGAATCGGGTTCTAACGAGTTTTTGAAAAAAAAATAAATAATTGTGATCATGGGCAATTTTTATTCATCGCTACCCTGAGAATTCCCCAAGAGTCGGCCTCGCACTGTGATGCGCCTTCAATCCGGCTAGCGGCAATATGTCTACAACCGTGGTTGAATAGTTATCTCGCCACGCCTGCCGTGAATGAATGCAAACAATCGACAGCTGCTTGCAAAATAAACGTTTTCATCACCGATTGCAACCACATCTCATATTTTATTTTCTATCAATGTTTTTTGTCTGAAATAGTTGCACACAGTTTTAATGAGGTTCCTGGGAATTCTCCGTGATGATTTGAAAAAAAACCCAGAAAACTCAACGCGATATTTTTGTTCCTTCTGGGTATTACACTATTTTTTAAATCAGGAAAAAATTAATGGCGGTTCAAGTATCTGAGCTTAAATTATGATAAAAACCGAGAAGATAGTTAAAAACAATGATGCGTAGTCTTAGTTTCGCGCCAGCAAGAATACGGAGCTCAGTTCAGTCTACTTTACAGTGTGACACACCTCCATTCCGGCTGGCGGCAATATGCTTACACCCGTGGTCAAATAGTTATCTCATTACGCCTGAATTCAAATATTGAGCTGCACGCGAAAAAGACTGTATTTTTTATTACATACGCGGCTACTCACGTGTTATTTTCAATCATTGTTTTTTAAAAAGCTACACACAGTTCTTACAAAGAGTTTCTGGGAATTTTCCAGAATGGTTTTAAAGAAACAAATAACAGAAAATTTCGAGTTCGCTCTATTTTCTGTTTCTTTTTTCATTAATTAGGTATTAAGAAATCTTGGAGACAATGAAGATGGTTGAAAGTTGATAAGTTGCTTTAAATTATCCATTCTTTCATATTTTATATTTTCTAATATTTCCTACTTCTTATATCTTCGTACCCTCTTTTTTTCCCGAAGAGATATTGTAAAATAAAAACTGTAGTACCCAACGCAGCCACTGCTGCCATTCCCCCACCAAACATTCCTGAATTGTAAGTACAGCTAACATGTACGCTCGTAACATGCACATTTTTGAAGTGCGGGATACAATCAAATGCTCAGGAAATTTATTTTTATTTTTATTTTTTGTTTTTTTTGCTTTTTTCACAGATTACCGTATGAAATTATTCTGGAGGATAACTTGCAATCAGAAAGTTACAATGGCATCATTCTTATATCCCGCGTCTCATCAACATGCTCAGTTGTCAAAGAACTAGAAAGCCTGAATAATGTTTTGGATGTTGCCGTTGAGGTGATTATTACTTACGTAGTTTTTATTGAAATTTTTGCTAAATTTTGTGTAAGATAAAACTTTCATTGTCTTGATTTTAATTTCATTGTCTCCATAGACAAAGCTGAGAACACTCTAAAAGGAAAAATAATCTCAAAGAGCTGTAAGATTGTTGCAGAAACGGTGCACTGAAGCAACACAATATCATATTCGATTTATGTCTACATCTTTTAAAAGGAGAGAAAAATTTGCCAGACGGTTAAAATGGTGGTTTCTCGGATGATGTTGGACGGTCTTTAAAAAATTTTTTCAATTCCATACTTTCTGGACTGCTTGATTTATGTATCTACTAATGAATTTTCAGATTGCTGCTGGACAACGCCCATCTTTTTTCTTCACAAACAAACATCGGTCTCTGATCATAACTATGGAATGATTTCCGTAACCCTTGCGCGGGGGAGCGCTGCAGTCGCGGGCGGGTGACTGATTCGCGGGGGGGAGACATTCTGGCGGGGGGGCGTATGTGAATCGCGCGCGGGCACCACTGTTGTGCGCGAGGGTGACTGATCCGGGGGAGGGGGCCATTGTTTCGATTCATCGAAGAATCGATACACTACAGTGTTGCCAAGCTTATACACCAAATTTTCATGTCTATGGTTTTGAAATGGACATTACAAGTTCGAGTTTGTTCTGAAGATGGAAGAAGAAGAAGTTACTGTTGTTTGTTTACATAGTTCACGAGGAATATGGGGTTAGGTTTTATGCTTCAAATTTATGCTAACTTTAATTTCGTGAATTACTGAATATCTTAATACGTAGTTTGGTGAAATTAAACGCCTATTGATTTGGAGATGGCTGCTAATGAGGGAATACGTAAGTACGTGAACTAATTTTATTTTATCGCTGACAGTCTTCCGGAACTGTAATTTGGGTAGCCCAAAACATTGCCACAGCAGATAACGTAAACAATCTTACACATCGCTATATTGAAACATTATAATTTTATGGAAGATAATGTCTGAAAGTTCTTCCAATACCTATATAAAAATATTGGTGCAATGATGTATGGTTGTGGAAAAACAGATTAAGTCGTTTCATGTCCAAAGTCCAAGAAATGGCCTCCTTGGTGTTTCGTAGGTTTAGGGAAAAAAATGAGTCGACAAAATTCATATCAGTTTACAACGCCATTCAACAGAAAATCATGTTCTAACTGTTTGATTACGTTGATTACAGATTGTTTACGTTATCTGCTATGGCAATGTTTTGGGCTGCCCAAATTACAGTTCCGGAAGACTGTCAGCGATAAAATAAAATTAGTTCTACGTACTTACCTATTCCCCCAATAGCAGCCATCTCCAAATCAATAGGCGTTTAATTTCACCAAATTACGTATTATGATATTCAGTAATCCACGAAATTAAAGTCAGCATAAATTTGAAGCATAAAACCTAACCCCATATTCCTCGTGAACTATGTAAACAAACAACAGTAACTTCTTCTTCTTCCATCTTCAGAACAAACTCGAACTTGTAATGTCCATTTCAAAACCATAGACATGAAAATTTGGTGTATAGGCTTGGCAACACTGTAGTGTATCGATTCTTCGATGAATCGAAACAATGGCCCCCTCCCCCGGATCAGTCACCCTCGCGCACAACAGTGGTGCCCGCGCGCGATTCACATACGCCCCCCCGCCAGAATGTCTCCCCCCCGCGAATCAGTCACCCGCCCGCGACTGCAGCGCTCCCCCGCGCAAGGGTTACGGAAATCATTCCATACATAACTGCCATCATACTGTTTTTTACTACTTTTTGTGTAAGGTGTCGGGTTTTTTTTTGTTTGTTAAATTGGAGGTGAAATGAGTCAGTAAAAAGACTAAAAACAAGGAAAAAACAGCTAACTCTCTTCCTGTGAAAAGAATTTGGTTTTCATTCAGTGAAAAAATTTAAAATGAATCTTCTAAAATGCAGTAGCTGAGAGGTGTCAAAATTGAAAAAACTACACCGGTGAAAGTTGATGACTGCGTATGAGTTTGACAATTTGAAAATTTATCAGTTACAACATTACTGCGGGTTCAAATTCTACTTTTAAACTGAAGATGTGTTTTGTGCCTTTTAAAGAATAAGTTTATCACATTTTTATTGTAAGTAGATAAAGTATTAAACTCCATAGTATTTTTTCCTCGTCTGTTTTCAGATTGACCGGACAGTAGATGATCAAGGTGGTGTTTTTCAAACAACCCTTCCATCCCGACGACTGGTTTACTCCCCGGTTGGAACTCTCGGTGACTATGATGATGTTCGTTCTTTCCACGAAGCAGCTGCTCATGGAATAAAAAGGTACAAACTTCATCAAAGCTGGAAGTATTCTACTCAGTACTCCAATTTTCTTCAGCAGCTTAGTTAACTGATCCACTGATTTTGTTGCATTAAGGAAAAGCTGAATTTTTTAATTTTCGAAAGAAATGACAAATATTTTTCCTTTAAATTGCCGATAAAATTTGCTGAAAAATTGGAGGACAATTATTCATAAGTTTTTCAGAAAATATCTGTAATGATGGACTTGTGGCAATGTTGGAAGGTACATACAGTGCTTTCCCTTAGTATGACAGCATTCCATCCTAATTCCACCATTCAAGTATTTTGAAACTTTTTAATCAGTTATTGCAAGTAGGTTTTAATGTTCCCTGATTACTTGCAACCTATTCACCATGTTGTAATCTGTAAAATTTTTGTTGCAGAGCCCTTTCAGCAGGAGTCACAAAGCCACTTTTAATCTTACCACAGCATCCTGATTTCCCAAAATGTCAATTAGTCTCTCTGTTGGGTGCCTTGTCAGCTCTTTATAGTGTAAGGATTTTCAGTCACTCTATTTTTACCGTGATATGATTGTTTTGTATCGTTCTCCAACCTAGGAGAATCTTGAAGTAATATCTGTGACTGTCAATGGAACAAAAGCATTGGTTCTAAGAAACTAGAACTGAAGAGATTGGCGCCTTATCTGTTCAGAGGCGAGTTTTATGAAAAGCTACACCCAGTACTGCCCACAAACGTCAAACCAGAGCCATTTATAGTAAAAATTGTTTTTAATGGTGTAATTCAAACTTGTTAAATTATGATGGAACTCTATTCCCTTTTTCGTCACAAAAATGAACTAAACTGCCTCTTGAACTTTTTCTCAGGGATATAGAGAGAGCATTATGCTGAAAACTCAGTAACTTATTTTCCAACATAACTTAATGTAAATTGCTCCCCAAAAAATTTTCCCATATGTACCAAGATCCCTATTTCTATGGACGGTAATGCATTGAATAATTTATTTTTCTTATTCCAAGGATTTAACCTCTCTCTCTATCTTAAATGACTCGTTAAGTTGGTTACCAGGCAAGACTGAGAAGGGGCTAATTATCAGTAATTTTTATCTGACATTTAAGAGTCATTATCCTATTACAAGCAAGTGATTTGTCAGCCTTAATTAATGTTTTGACACAAGTTCTAAGCTCCTGATCTGTCAATGTGTCGCATGTCTCATCCATCTTACTGGAAAATAAGCAACTAGCTCTCATTTTATGTAATCAAATAGCTCTTGGTGCTCAGCTTAACAACGTATGCAAGTACTTTGCAGTTTCAAGTAAAATTATTTTAGGTAGGATACCACAACAAATATTATAAGCAAGGGATTATTGAGACGAAGGTGGCTAGCTCTTTAGGAAATTTTCAAACCATTTTCAGGGTTGCCACAGTCAGGGAAAACCGGGAAATGTCAGGGAATTTTATTTTCTAAATTCTGTGGCAACCCTGCATATTCTATTCAGAACGACTGCTCCATGTTATTGTTCATCAGTCACTATTTCAGGAATAAATGAGGAAGCGAGTTATTAGAAATGTCGCGAAAAAAATTATTCTTCTCCATTCCATTTGAATTCATACTAGGACAATTTACTGTGATGAAACCATTTGGTCACTTTCGTTAAAGTTTTTTTCTTTTTATTATTATTTTTTTTGTTCATCTATGGGTTTAAAAATTATTCCTAACCATCAGATCCTTCAAAATATTGTTCTTCCATGTTTTATATTTTATAGTTAGTTAACTTTTCAGTATTAAGGGAGGAATCCAAAACTTCTAAAGTTTATTGTGAAATCTAATCAAAGTTCAAACATCAAAGTCAAGTTTGTTTTATTTCATTTATTATTCAGTATTGAAATGAAATATCGACGGTGAAACCTCCATACCACATATCTCGCTTTGCGACCTCGTAAACTTCCTGTCAAATTTTATTTTTTAAATGGAAAACTACTCAACGTCAATTCTTGCAAACTTTAGTGTTTTTTTCCTCTTTAAGCGAAAAAACTCTAAAAATTCCAAGAAATTATATTGATTTTTGCTTTCTCAAAAAATAAAATGGGAGCGGAGATTTTTAACCGCCGTAAATGAGATACGTGGTCTGGTAGTTTCACCGTCTATATGTCTTTTTTTCAATTTTTTTAATTGTTTCATATCAGTAGATTTTTCTTATCGTCAAAACCAATTTCTTTCCTTTCATTTGTTCACAGGGTATTCAGTTCAGAGAGCATGAACCCAATAAATTTCCAAAACTTACGAAGCTAGCTATTTTTAATCCAAGTACCTCTCCTGAAATAAAAGGGATAGTGGAGACAGCCAAGGCTTTAGAAAGTGCCAGGTAATTTAATCATTATGTTAATTTATATTTTTATCATAAAAAGAGAATTGAATTTTTTCAAGTCAATTCAATCAGTCAGTTACTCAATTTACGACAATCACCAACCAGGCTATTTATGCCGGGGAACAGGAAACCTTAAATTTTTAAATTTAATTGCTTAAAGGGTTTGAAAATTTCGGTGACTACTATTGGATCATCTGAGCTTCAAGTATGGATGTTATGAGGGAGGGAATTTTGAATTTTGATGCATGTAGCATAGGTTTTTGGGCAAGAAGCAAAATATGGTAGATTGTAAGGGGGTTAAGGCACCATAGAAAATTAATTTGGTACGCAATTCATCTCATACTCTTTTAAAGCATTCTAAGACATTTTCTCTAAAAAATGCTTAGTTGCACAAAATTTTCCCATGAAATAGTATCAACTAATTTGTGTGAATGTTGCAAATTAGCCTTCATTTCGTTCAATTAATTTTGGGGGCACTCTTTAAGTTACCTTCAGGACTGTGCCTAAGAGATTAATGGAAGACGAAGAAGATAATTCTCAACACTTACATTCTAGGGCTTTTCTGTTTTTCTACCAAGTTGTATTTTTCCTCTTTTTCCTTTTAATCATTAACCTACTGTGTTTTATATCAATCCAATATGTTTGGAATGAATTGTCCCTTTTTAACAACTTTCCATTTTTTAGATGGGTGGCAAGAGATATTGGAGTGGGAGATCCCGAAAGAATGACCCCAGCTGCTGCTGAGGCCTACGTTCAGCAGGTATTTGACAAGTCTAATGTTGAAATCCGTGTTGTTAGTGATGTCGATGAACTCCAGAAAGAGTACCCTCTGTTTGCTGCTGTTAACCGAGGAGCTAGCGGTAAGAACAATTTTTGCTTACCAGGTTCAAATAGATCGCATTTAGCAAGAGGAAACCAGCGCAATAACAGGGTTGTAAAAATTTTGCTTCTTCATAGTTATCTAAAAAATCTCCAAGAACAGCAAATAGTATTGGCCTCCCACTAAAAAATTGTTAATTTTATTAAAGGAAAGTAATTGTGAGAATTTTGATTACTGTGCATAATTAAGTATTTTTAAAATGAAAGGAAGAGTTGCTCCATTTTGAAAACACTGTAAGTGCCCTGGTTCTTTTTTGCTAAATTCGATCCAAATAGTCAGTAGTGGTATGCGACATTTTTAGTAAAGAGGTCTTGGGGGTTCAGGAATGTAACACTTTGGGGTAAAAACGTGCAATAGCTGAGCCGAAGCACTGTAATTCAGGTAGACATATTTTCATACCACAGTGACTGTTATTGTAACTTTTTATGCTTGATTTGACTCACATAAACTTTTGTTTTTTTTTAATTTTTTCATGAGTGGGAAGTTTGATTCAAAGTCAGGAGTAAAGAGACCAGTTTACAAGTCACGAATTCAAAAAATCTGTCTTACCCAAAATTTCACATTGAAAAAGATTTGCAAAACGAATATTACTGAAATCAACTCCTATCCCAGATTCTAACTTTTTTTATGCATAGATTCAAATTTCCTGCTCATGGACCAAACAATAATCTACTTGAGTTAAATCGCACACTAAGAGTTACTGAGACAGTCTCTGTGATATGAAATTACAGCAACCTCAATCTTGATGCTTTGGCTCAGCTATAACAAGTTTTTTACACTTTGAATAACATAGGATAAAAAAGAAAGAAAAATGCATGATTTAAACACCTATCTAAACTGCTGAAGTGCGCAATTTGACTCACGTAGAGTATTGTTTTTCTTGTGAGCAGAGAATTCAAATTTTCTTTAACCAATGTGTAATAAAAACGTTAATTCAGGAGTTGGTTTCAGTAATTTTTACTGCGTGGATAGTTTTCTCTGTGAGTTTTTGGTTTTAAGATACATGTATCAAAATGTTTCAATCCGTACCTTGTCCACCGCAGGAGTCGATAATAACCTAGATCACTTGATCCTGGGAACGTTATTTATTTGGAAAGCCCTCAATCAATTGTTTTCCTTTTTTTCTGGGTAGTGCAAAAATTGAGATTGTTGCTTCCAATTTTTAAAATTGTGGAAGCCCTCTACAAATTTTCCGTCTCTGTTTCCACACCTTTTGGAAATTGTGTAAACTGTCAAAATTTTGTTTGCTGCTTCAAATTTAAAAATTGTGGTAAGGAAGCTTTCCTCTAATTATTCCCCCCCCCCCCCAAAAAAAAAAGAAGAATGAAATAAGCCATCATAAAGTTGGCAGGTTGTGCCATTAAAGTGAGATATATAATATGGGTTTAAATGGGGGAATAATGCTGATTCTTCAGCACAATCTGGCAGCAATGCCATCACTTATGTGAAATGGGTATAAATTGTGAAAGTATTTGTCGCTGCGGTTCCCCTTTAATGTGGAATGCTCAGAAGAACATCAACTTTTCGTCCTCTGGTCCATCTTAGTAATTTTTGTTGCGCAAACTATGCTCTATTTGAAATTTTGATCAGGCAACATGTATCAGAGGCCTTGAATTTGAACCTTGTCAAGGAGTGTATTCCCCTTCTTACTCAAAGCTTCAGCTCATGGTAAGCTGTACGAACTCCAACAACATGATCACAAAAATCATATCATCACCTTCCGGCCAAAGTGTCACAAGCACCATGCAACGTTTCAAAATTTCCTCCACCATTTTATTTCTTACAGAGAAATCGTTGGTTGAATCCATTTGAAAATTTCACTGAACTTTATCGGCTATGCAACAAAAATTCAGTGAAATTTTAGGACAGCTGTATTGAACAATTTCTCTGAAAAAAATAACATGGTGGTGGTAATTTTTAAACGTTGCATGGCACTTGTGAAACTTTGGCCAGAAGCTGACGATATTACAGCAGAGAGCGCCCCCTGCGCGGAAAAATTTCTCACTATAAATCGCTGAAGATTCACGAGAATGAAAATATTTTTTAGGCTCACCTGTAGGATTGCGAGTCGCCATTTTCGCGTTTCTTCTTCGATTCCCGGCGCGCCCACGTATATGTCACTTGTCTCACCGAAAAAACCGCGAGTGGACGAGTTGGCGAGTGTTTTGATGCCGACTAAAAGTCACCGTGCGAGAAGACCAAACTTTTATCATCTCCTCGATGCAAGTAAACAAGATCCGCGGAAAATGTCCGAGATAGCGTGACTTTTGACCCCGATCGGCCGCTATCTTGGTTTATTACCCTGAACTGAAATTAGCCTGATTAGGAGCTCTCTTTCACATCACCTACTTAAAAAAGCCGCGTCGAATTCTCACCCACGGCGCCTTTTCGTGGAAAGTTGGCCGATTTGACGTAAATGGGTTTCCCAGAGGCTCCACATTGTTTTCTGTCAAGGCCGAAACAACCCGAAATTTTCTAAGAACTTTGCTTAAGCGGACTATTTATATTTGTCGGTTCTGACATTGAACTGTTTACAAATTGCGATTCAGTGTGTCTAGTGCTGCAAGGTGATTATTCCAGGGTAGAGAAGAGGGGAAGGAGTCAAAATAGGCACCCAGGCTCTCTTTAAATCCCTAAAAAGTGTGATCCTACTGTTTTAATTGGATTATTTTTGCCGAAAGGAATCACTATTTTTGGCTCATATTTAGAAATAGCATATGTGTCATCAGTTCTCCTTGCAGTTAGTTGTTTTTATGAACGAGCTAGAAACAGTTGTTCCTTCAAGGTTCCCAGGGATCAAAAAGGGACCTCATCTTCCAGGAGAAAATTTTTTTCAACTTTTTGCAAAAGCTGAAACCACGTTTTTCTACAGATTGTAAGTTGGAATTTTCTACAGCCTGAGAACTTTTGTCTTGGAACTTCAGAACTCACATCCACTTCAATTTTTGGCTTATAGGGTCAAAAAACTTGCACTAAATTTTCCGAATTGTCTTCCTTGATGCAAATGAAAAAAAGATTATGGAAAATATCCTCCTAGAAGAGGCGGGCCCTTTTCACACATCCGGTCACAACTCTTTTGCCTTTATAGACAAGTAAAACAATTAATTTAACCACACTTTGTCAAAATTTTAAAAAGTCAAAAAATTCAGAGGTATGCTATTATTAAGATTGAGTCCTCTCACAATAATTAAAGACCATTATCACTAGTTCACGCTGCGCCAACAGGATGGTATTTTTAAATACTGTTTTTGCTTCTTTTTTCAGGTGTTGAAAGGCACAGAGGAAGGGTAGTATGGCTGAAATATAAACCAAAAAGTGGAGAAGTAAAACGCTCCATTGTTCTGGTTGGAAAGGGGGTAACATTTGACACAGGCGGTGTGGATGTCAAAATCAACGGAGCATCTGTTGGAATGTCACGAGACAAGTGTGGAGCAGCTGCTGTTGCGGGATTCATGCAGGTTTGTATTTCCTCATCACTTCTTCCTCATGAAATAGGCGAGTAACCATAGTTCTGTATGCTCAAAACAAAAATCTGCAATGTAAGCAATTGCTCAAACTTTTGCTGATAGTATAAGTATTTTTAATTAAGATAATTTCTATTTAAAACCCTAATAATACTGGGGTGATTTCTTTTAACTGAATTCTTCATAGCATCTACACTTGTGCAAAGAGATTTAAAAGGAATAGGATCAAAAGAGTTTCTGTGAGCAATCATTCCCCATTTTGCAATCGCAAAATGACTCTAGAAAAATCCTTGTCTCCCAGCCAAATAACGAATAAGCAGACATTGCACAAGCCCTTTCAATTTCTCTTCAGAATATCCTTGTTCTTTTATTCTTTTTGGACAAAGCGGGTTGATGAAATTTAGGTTTTTGTGATTTAAAATTTAAAATTGAAGAAATTGTTCTTAAAGTTTTCTTAATCTATCGAAACTTAAAAGTAGTGGATAAAAAACCAATGACAGATTAATACCTCTACTTATGCCTGAAGTTTGTTGGATGATAGTTATTTTTTTTTTTTTTCAGTAAATATTTTCTACATTAATTACGTATATAATTAAAAATGTCTTGGTGTTTCAGTTGGTAAGCATTCTAGCACCGGCTGATGTTGAGATCATTGGTGCTTTGTGTCTTGTGCGCAATAGCATTGGATCAAATGCATACACTGCAGATGAGGTGATTGTCTCCCGTGCTGGCAAAAGGGTCCGTATTGGAAACACTGATGCTGAGGGTCGAATGGCTATGGCAGATGTCTTATGCGAGGTAAAATCTCTTTCGAACAACTCTCTTTAAACAGATCACATTCAACATTCCACAAGAGCAATTTCAAGAGTGTGAATTTGCTTTGTTTCTGTCATAAAGTAAATCACAAATGTAAATGAAAGAAAGAAAACCGTATTTAAAAAAACTCAAACTCACAAAAAAAGTTTGTTACCTTGGGTTCTGTTTGTTTTGTTTTTTCGTTACTTTCAGTTTCGTCACAATTATAAATTAAAAAATAAAATACTTAACTTAGGGCTTTTGTGTTGTTGGAAATCCAGTTAAAAACACAATACTGCTCTTATATATCTTTATTTAAGATGCGTCTTGATCACTGGAAGGAAGTTCAACATTTTTGAAGGATAAATAACACAGGGATGCAAAAAGTTTCTGACTGTTTGTTGGGATCCAGCATTTTTGCCTCATCACTAAATTTTGGATCTGTCAACAAAAAAATTCCTACTTGTCCAAAATACCTGATGTCACGGCAAGATGTGCAAGGAAGGAGTTAGATAACTTTGTAAAAATTAAGAATTCTAAACTATATTTACATTTAAATAGAATTAACAATATTTACACCGTGTCATGCCTGCCTGAAAGGGAGATTATGGTTGAAAGTCTGGATTCAATAGTTACAATTTCCAGGGGAAGCTCAGAAAATGACCCACCTCTCAATAGACATTATTGTATTTCTAACTGTGTTATCTTCAAATTACAAAAAAAAAAAAATCCAGTCAATATTTTTCAGTTGTGACAGCTGTATTTTAAACTTGTGTATATCATAAAATGCTATTTTCCAACACCTTCTACTTCCTATTACAATAATCATACATTGTTGTTTTCAAAATCCAGGCAAAAGAGTTGGCCAGTTGTCTTCCAGACCCTCATCTATATACAATTGCAACACTAACAGGACATGCGTGGCTCTACGCTCAATGCTACTCAGTGAGTAATTATATTTACCTTCTGTCTCTCTCCCTTTCTTCAAGTAAAAGCAAGGAGATATTTTTTTGTATATTTGTGTCTACTTGCACTCATATCAAACTGCAACTGAAAATGTGAGCTCAAATGAAAAGTACACAACTGGACTGAAACTCCTGATGTACTGTTTATCAAGAAACCCTAGAATGAACCACCCAACAAAGTACGAATTTATTCATTCTGGTGTATGTTCCCTCCTCAAAATTTCAGTAATTTTTGTCGCATAAATCTTGTTCTACGTGCAATTTTGATGAGAAAACAGATATCATAATGTTTGGAGTCGCATCTTATCTAGTGGTTCATTACATATATGTATAAGAATCTATTGATCTTTTGAAAAAAATTCCTCTCAAAACATTCTTTCAAGTTTTTCACAGAACCCTTTAAAACTTCCAAACTTTTCAGAATATCTGCTGTTTCTCTTATTGCAAATTTGTGCTTCATATACTCTGAAGGAAGGTGGTAAGGACACATAATAATATTTATTTTCTACTCTGCTACAGATTGTCATGTGTAATGGACCTGCAAGAGAAGGTAAAATAAACTCCCAACTGGTTGAAAGTGGGCAGAAAATTGGAGATCCTTTCGAGTCGAGCACTCTGCAACGTGAAGATTTCTCATCCCATAAAGGTACCAATGGTGCAAGCAACGCGGCTTGTTTTTATGTTTTATTTTATTATGAATGTCACAAATGAATGTATGGAAAATGGACTACCAGATAGGTGGTATGAAATTAGACACTTTACCGTATCAGAATTTTACTCAGAATACAATGCCTGCACTACAGCCATCCAAAATCAATTCATGAACTAGTGTTTTTTTTTTTTTTTTTTTTTATGTCAGTTCACACTTCTCACTCTTGATAAACCATAGTCTACTGTAGTCAAAGCAGACGCTGAACTACTTTTGGTATGTTTTACGATGGAAGAATTTTCTTCTATAGTGACTTTTTTTACATATTACACAAATTTAGATATGCCATGTATCAAATGAGAAGAAAAACAAGCGGGAAAGTTCTAATACCGTCGTATTAGAAAAGCGCTCAGGTGTTAGTCAATGTATTTAGTGAAGAAAGGAATTATAAACTTCGTCGACTTGGCTGGGTAATGGAAATAAAACATCAGCTGATAGCAAACAAAGGTTACCAAGGAAACCGTAAACGCGTATTTTCGTTTCCCGAAAATATAGCCACCGTTGAGCTCATCAGGCGCGTTTTTTTTAGGCTTCATTTGAGTTCAGCGATCAATTTCGATAAGAATTACTCTACCGCTAAGAAATTTTCTTATAGACAAACGATCGAAACTACCTGCGCATTACGTTAAAAGCATAAAATACAGTTTTCACAGCTTTATTTATTTTAAAAATGGACCCCCCCAAAAAGCCTACACATCGATGAGCTGGTGCGCCAATTAAACGAATTAGCACTAGTATACTAGTACTCTAGAGGCAAGTCGAAATCACAATGCGCTGCCTATCGGCTGAGCGCCTAGTAAGTATGAGATGAAGCTCAAGTTAATTGTCACAGGTATGAATTGTTTTCAATGGCTAATTTTTACGTACTATTTAAGCGTTAATTTTTCATTATTGAGTTAATTTTGGAAATTTTTGGTACATTCAATGTGTTTCGCATAAAATTTTGATGAGGAAATGTGTCCTTTAGAAGTCTAATTCTTTCCTTGTCATGTCCATTGACGGCAATTTTATGGGGTTCAAATCATTGCAATCAGTCATTTTGTAATACTCTTGATAAACAGAACCCAATATGTTGGCTGGTTCTAAAGTTTGGTTCGGTTTTTTTACTGTCTAGATTCAAAAGTCCTTTAATTTATGGATGTTGCAAATAAGTTAGGAAACTGATAAATTGTTCACTCCTTATCATACTTGTTTTGTGAGTCCCATTAATTTTATTCCGATTGTTTTTCAGAGAGTCACGAATACTCCGAAATCTTGCAAGCTCATAGTAAACCATCTGTTCAAACATGCCGTGGACATCAAGGCCCTGCTGCTTTTCTAATAATGGCATCCGGCCTTCAAGAGGTATGCATTCATAAACTTTGTATTTGAAATTCTATCAGCAAAAATCCTAGAAACTTAGTTAACTCCGTTTGTACTTTCAGAAAATGAATTTTTTTTTAAAAAAAAGTGGGTGTCTATGACTTGTTTTCCTTTAAATTAGAATGAAAAACTATGTATTTTCTTAATTGTCTTTTTAAGTACTTTCTTATTATTCTACTTTAATATCCTTTTATCTCTGTCAACCAGAAATCACTGCATATTGTTAGATCCATATTTTGAAGAAAGTAGGTATACATACAATCTATTTTTTTAAATTGTCTAAAATATTATACAATATCAAGAAGAAGAAAGTGAAACGATATCACATCAGTTCATGGTTTCCACAGCCAGGGAACACCAGGAAAAGCAGGAAATTTCTGAGAATTCTAAAAAGTTAGAGAAAACCTGGAAAATTTAGAGAAATTGATGAAAGGGTCAGGGGAAAACTGTTAAGTCACCTTTACTTGCTTCCTTGAGTGGGTTTGACGTTTCAGAAAACAAATTTCGTTTTGTGAATATTTCAAATTATGCCTTTAATCATCTGGAAGCATATCTTCAATTGACAGGAAAACATGCACCAAAACGTGTAAATTCATTTCCTAAATTTTGTTGCAACCCTGTATCACTCTCATTTCTGTGTGTGGCCTATTATTTATTTAAAAAATGTTCTCTGTTTTATTCTATCAGCACGGTTTAAAAGCCGAAACTCCATTGAAATACTCGCATTTGGACATTGCTGGAAGTGCTGGCGATTTCCCGTATGATCCAACCGGAGCTCCAATTCTAGCGCTCGCAGAAAATTACCTGCTGTAATCATCAGGAAACAATCTGTGGAGGACTTACTATGAGGTGTCATCTGCTTAATCTTCATTTGCTTGTGTCTTTATATCGTGTATCCGCCTACCAACTTTGCCCTCTCATTTTTTAACACATCCATCCAAGTTTTAAGTATTTACTTTTATCTGCTGTTGTGTATTCCAATTTTTTTTTATTTTTAATACGGTAGTTTTGAAGAATCTTGAAGTGTATTGTTTTATTTATTTAGGTAACTGAATCTGTGATTTTTTATAAAATCAAGTCAAATGCTCACAATCTATTCCTTACTCTTAGAACTTCCATTTTGTAATTTTTACTGCCTCCTAGGTTACATTCTTAAATTAGTCAATCATATATTTTTGTAATATTCGGTTCCTTAACTCCTTTTTTTCGTTAGTTATTTGTTATGTATTTTTAAAAAATCAGTCTACTGTGAATGTAATTTTGATACGGCCGTTTTTGGAGTTAAATTTTCAGATACTTTATCAAATAAATAAAACTACATAGTAGCGAAAAGTCATCATTACATTTATTAAAATTGTTTGTGTTCTTTTGCTCTTATTTTCCAGTAAGGTAAAGGTTATCAATCACATTTTAAACATTTAGTAACCTATTCAAAAGAAAACCGTGTCATGTAACCTATTCAAAAGAAAACTGTGTCATAAGAGAATGATTTTTGAATAAGACAAAACATAATTTAAATATCCTATTTCCAGCTATCATTTTCCTATTTAATTCAACTTCACGTACGATTTTAAAATGAAAAAAATTCTTCATCTAATCTATGATTCCTAATTGTATAACACGACAATAAGGTCAGTTCGAGCCAGTTTCAAGGAAAAGCCACATGGGCCAAAGCCCACATCGACAGATTTCAAAAGCGATGACTTCTTTTTATCAAGGGATTTGTTTATTGCTTTTCAAGTCTTCAAACAACGTATCTACTGATATGGAAAGTCCGGAATTAGCAGTAAATTTAAGGGCGGTTTTGAAGTACCAAAAAAG
This sequence comes from Bemisia tabaci, assembly GCF_918797505.1. NCBI lineage: Eukaryota > Metazoa > Arthropoda > Insecta > Hemiptera > Aleyrodidae > Bemisia > Bemisia tabaci. Next base: position 42,408,288 of record NC_092801.1, read on the forward strand.
TACAGTAGTTCTATATGAAGGGCTGGAATTTTTTGCCTCATGGCACAGGTGTTTTTAAAACGGCCTGGAAAATATGAAATCGGATAAGCAATGATTCTTAATGACGTATTTTCCCCCTACATCCAGATTGTAAAGCCACTTGATCCTACGGTCACCGATTAGCTTCAAATTTCCTGCCTTCGTCATTTTTCTCGCAATTGCATACAGGTACCGAAAAAGGACTGATTTTTTTCCTTGTCGGAGAATGAATTTTTTGTAGATGTACTGAAGAAGGGCTGCAAAAGTGCTCAATATTTGCCGCCCAGTTATATTATGATATCTATTAGACAAAAGAATCCCAACATGGAAAGTTGGCAGTTTCGAAAACGCCTTCAACTGTGGCGTGATACCTCGCGCGTTCCGGAGAGTACGTATAGTTGTATCACTGCGCCTTAGCAATGCGATGGAAGATTGATATTAAATCAGCCTCCACGCTGCGGCCCTGTCAGTGTTCCTTTACCACTGTTGCAGTTTTCGACCGCGAGGACTTAAAGTGTTCAAGCTAGGCTTACATTACGCAATTCGATCAATTTTTAGAGTGATTAAAAAAAAAGAAACGCAGGAAGAAATGTAACTAAATAATATGAGCTCAATTTAACAGTCAACTTAAAGGCATCGAAAAAGTACTGCATTCTTTTTGGATTTTGAGGAACTGAATTTTTAGTACGTGTACTGAAGAAGGGCTGCAAACGTGCTTAATATTTGCCGGCCAGTTTTGGTTGACGCCAATCAATGCGACGCGAGGTTGCTGATTTGGAAACTTGGCAGTTTCGAAAACGCCTTCAACTGTGGCGTGATACCTCGCGCGTTCCGGAAGTACGTATAGTTGTATCACTGCGCCTTAGCAATGCGATGGAAGATTGATATTAAATCAGCCTCCACGCTGCGGCCCTGTCAGTGTTCCTTTACCGCTGTTGCAGGTTTGACCGCGAGGACTTAAAGTGTTCAAGCTAGATTCTTATTAAGCAATTCGACCAAATTTTAGAGTGATTTAAAATAAAGAAGCGCAGGAAGAAAGATGACTAAATAATATGAGCTCAATTTAAGAGTCAACTTAAAGGCATCGAAAAAATACTGCAATCTTTTTGGATTTTGAGGAACTGAATTTTTAGTACATGTATTGAAGAAGGGCTGCAAACGCGCTTAATATTTGCCGGCTAGTTTTTGGTTGACGACGCGAGGTTGCTGATTTGGAAACTTGGCAGTTTCGAAAACGCCTTCAACTGTGGCGTGATACCTCGCGCGTTCCGGAAAGTACGTATAGTTGTATCACTGCGCCTTAGCAATGCGATTGAAGATTGATATTAAATCAGCCTCCACGCTGCGGCCCTGTCAGTGTTCCTTTACCGCTATTGCAGTTTTGACCGCGAGGACTTAAAGTGATCAAGCTAGGCTCTTATTAAGCAATTCGACCAATTTTTAGAGTGATTAAAAAAAAAGAAGCGCAGGAAGAAATATGACTAAATAATATGAACTCAATTTAACAGTCAACTGAAAGGCATCGAAAAAAAACTGCATTCTTTTGGATTTTGAGGAACTGAATTTTTAGTACATGTACTGAAGAAGGGCTGCAAACGTGCTTAATATTTGGATAGCATTTTGCAATTCGGAACTATAGGCAGAACGGTAGGTTTTCAGGAGAGCAACTTTTGCAAAAACCATTGGCGTTTTTCATCAAAACGATCAATGTTGCGGTTTGATGGTTCATTTTATAGCTATGGAGTTCCTTTAACACCCTGTGTTGACAGATTCGTCAAAAACATCACACTGTTGCCAATAATTACAAAAAAAGGCTATAGTTCCTTATTGCAAAATGAAGAATCCAGGGAAGCTCATTTTGCAATTAGGAACTATAGATTGTTTTAGCACTGACTGCATAGGGGAGACGACCCTGGTGTCACTATTACACACTGTAAGGTAACCCCAACAGAGAAAACACCCCTTCCTCCCATCATACGAGGAAGGGGGGAGGTGCATTTTCCCTGCGGAAAGATATTCTACCAAAAACAGGGTGTGCCAAAAATATGGATACCTACCGACTTGCTAATATTTCGAGAATGGTGGCTAAATATTAACATGCAATTTGGACGGAGGGTTTATAGATTTGATTGACATGAATCGATCAAAAAATGAAAGCATGAATCGATCAACACCGACTCGATCGACAAATTATTGAAAAACCGGTGTCATGATTCCGACATGACCGACATGAATCGATCGAAAAGTTGGAACATGAACCGATTGACGTGATTTGATCGGCACTGATTCGATTGACGACCGTGAATCGATCAAAAACCAGCGAATCGATCCGACAAATCCGTGAATCGATTGACAACCCCGTGATTCGTTCGAAAAAATCCGTGAATTGATCGATAAACCCTTGAATAGGTCAACAAACCCGTGAATCGTGAAATTTTGAAAATTCGAAAATCCAAGATTAGGGATGTGGCCTAAGAAGCTATCTCGGCTCCTGTTCGATCGACCATGCTGATTTTCGGGATGAAGGGGTATTTTTGGACGGGAAACTCGAATTTCTGGTCAAATTTTGAAAATTCAAAAATCCAAGATGGCGGATGTGGCCTAAAATGCTATCTCGGCTCCTGCTCGATCGATGTTGCTGATTTTTGGTATCCGGGGGTATTTTCGACGGGAAACTCGAATTTCTGGTCAAATTTTGAAAATTCAAAAATCCAAGATGGCGGATGTGGCCTAAAATGCTATCCTCGGCTACTGTTCGATCGATCTTGCTGATTTTTGGTAATCGGGGGTATTTTTCGACGGGAAACTCGAATTTCTGGTCAAATTGTGAAAATTCAAAATCCAAGATGGCGGATGTGGCCTAAAATGCTATCTCGGCTCCTGTTCGATCGATCTTGCTGATTTTTGGTACCGGGGGTATTTTTTGACGGGAAACTCGAATTTCTGGTCAAATTTTGAAAATTCAAAAATCCAAGATGGCGGATGTGGCCTAAAATGCTATCCCGGCTCGTGCTCCATCTATCCGCGGTGAATCTTGGTACCAGGTAGTATTTTGGATGGGAAACTCGAATTTCTGATCGAATTTTGAAAATTCGAAAATCCAAGATGGTGGATGTGGCCGAAAATGACCTTACTTGAGTAAGTATCCCCTGGGGGATCTTTCATTCCTCGGACACACGTTTAAAGGGGAGCTCAGAAGACGCAACCTCAAACTTGTTTTTCGTGGATTGAAATGCGAAAAATATCGGAGAAATTATTTGTGGCTTATGCGTAGTAAATACTTCAAAAAACGCAAAAATCAAAAATCACTGAACAAGCTCAATGTCAAAATTTGAAAAATTTCAATTTTTCGAAACTCGGCTAGGAATTTGAGTTTCCCGGCCAAAAATACCCCCTATACAACCAAGATTCACCACGATAGGTCGAGCAGCCCGAGATAGCATTTTAGGCCACATCCGCCATCTCGGATTTTCAAATTTTCAAAATTTGACCAGAAATTCAAGTTTCCCGTCCAAAATCCCTAATAGCACAGTTACACAATGGAATGTTTTTAAAATGTTTCAAATTATGTCAATCTCGGATCAGTCATTGACATATGTTTCCAACAAATTTTCAAAACGAATACATGAAATGGGCAAGTTGGCGTGTCTTTGAAACGTATTGAAAACAAATCGAAAATGTTTCTAATTGCGGTCATTCAAACTTTTTTAAAAATAAGTTGGAAACGTTTCAAACTTATTTCAAAAAGGCATAAATAACCCACCCAAAAAATGTGTAAGAATTGTGTCAGCTATGTGTTGTCAATATATTGCAGTCCGTTCAATAAACTATATCAGAAAGGTTTCAAAAACATTTCAAAACCATTGCCACAGCTAAGCCTATGATTGAAACATATTTACGGAACATTTCTGCCACAATTTATATGAAAATCAATGAACCTTTATTGACATCTATCGGAAAAAATTTGTAATTGTGTCAATTTTTTTTTAACGACCCAGGCACAGATTCATATTAGATTTGTGTACGATATGTTGGGAAAGGAGATCAACTAAATATTTTGGAAACATTTCTAAAACATATTTAAAACGTTGCTGCAGAAATTCTTGGAAGTTCGAAGTTTCTGAGAAATAAACCTGACATATTTCTGACACAATTTAGCAACGTTTCCAAGATCCTTCAAAAACATGTTTCAGAAACAACTGGCAGATATTTCGTATTTTTAATCTGATAAGGTACAGCTATATGTTGAATCTATGTATGAAACGTGACGGAATGGTATTTGAAACGCCTTCAGATTTTCGTGTACGAATTTCCCTCATTGCTCTCCAGTTGAAATACTCGTATCACTCTCATTTAATTGATCCGCGGCGATCGTACGTCATAACCATTTATAAAATTAATTTAAACGCATAAGGGTAAGGAAATTTATTTCAGAAATGTGTCAGGAATATATCAGTTAAACAAAACAGTGCCTTGATTGTCATTAAAACCTGGTGAACACAAGTTGAAAACATTTCTCAGACCTTTCTAAAAATTTTCCTAGATCAAACTGAACCCACCAGAGAGCGTTGACGTTTCATTTTCCAATTTTACCAAATTTTGGTTTATTTTTTTGTCTCAAGGTTTACTTTTTGGCTATTTAATTATGCAGAGTTAAAAATAGTTTTAAATTCTTGGTATGCATCGCATTTATCTCCATAAGAGCTTATAAGTTATGGATTATCTAAAATATTGAAACCGTACATCATGCTTTGCGTATACTTTTCTAAAGTGAGGACGTCCTAATCCCTCTGATAGTTTAATACTGATGGAGTGAACCCATAGTTCCATACTCTCCTTAGGCATAGTCTGTAATCAGGCCGCCCAGGCACTTGATTTGATAGCTATAATGCCTCCACGACATTTGCTAAAACAGATGTCTGAAAATTTTTTTACGGTTAAGAAGTAGTGACATGCGGATGTATTCAACACAGAGTGGGCTCGTGTTTAACACTACATGGACTGTAGTGATTATACCGAAAATGTGTCATAAACATTTAGAAAATCAGAGGAAAATCTGAGTTAAAGGCTCATTGTTTTACAAATGTGTCAGAAATGTGTCAAAAATGCACTGCCAACGGAGACCTTTGCCCATTGTGTCATTGAAATATGTAAAAAATGAATTCGAAACATTTCGGTGACACAATCTGCAAATGTTTCACAGACACATAAAATGTGGTGACATGGGAATGTGTTGAACACAGAGTGGCTTCGTGTTTGACACTTCATTCGGGTTTTTAAAGTATCACGTGAAACATTTCAGAAATGAGGCTTGGTGTCATTGACACGTTTTAAAAACATCTCTAAGACTAGGTGTGCTATTACGGTACCCTCCTGGTACCAAAAATCAGCAAGATCGATCAAACAAGAGCCGAGATAGCATTTTAGGCCACATCCGCCATCTTGGATTTTTGAATTTTCAAAATTTGACCAGAAATTCGAGTTTCCCGTCGAAAAATACCCCCGGTACCAAAAATCAGCAAGATCGATCGAACAGGAGCCGAGATAGCATTTTAGGCCACATCCGCCATCTTGGATTTTCGAATTTTCAAAATTTGACCAGAAATTCGAGTTTCCCGTCGAAAAATACCCCCTGATACCAAAAATCAGCAAGATCCATCGAACAGGAGCCGAGATAGCATTTTAGGCCACATCCGCCATCTTGGATTTTTGAATTTTCAAAATTTGACCAGAAATTCGAGTTTCCCGTCGAAAAATACCCCCGGATACCAAAAATCAGCAAGATCCATCGAACAGGAGCCGAGATAGCATTTTAGGCCACATCCGCCATCTTGGATTTTTGAATTTTCAAAATTTGACCAGAAATTCGAGTTTCCCGTCGAAAAATACCCCGGATACCAAAAATCAGCAAGATCGGTCGAACAGGAGCCGAGAATGCCGAGAAAGCATTATGCCGTCCTGTCTATAGTTCCGAATTGCAAAATGGGAAATCCGAGTTTCGCATTACGCAATAGGGAACCATAGTATAGGTCCCAATTGCAAAATGAACTTCGCGTGATCCTGCGACGGCAAATTTTTGCGGGGTCGCTGAAGCGGGATAAAAATTGTTTTTGAGGATTTTCTTTTTCTCAATAGTAAGTAAATACCCTCCTGATACGGAATTCATCATAAAAAAAAAATCGAAAATTTGACCCTAGTTCCTTATTGCATAAAGCTGTCCATTTGCCGGCCAGTTTTCTTTGACGCCAATCAATGCGACGCGAGGTTGCTGATTTGGAAACTTGGCAGTTTCGAAAACGCCTTCAACTGTGGCGTGATTACCTCGCGCGTTCCGGAAAGTACGTATAGTTGTATCACTGCGCCTTAGCAATGCGATGGAAGATTGATATTAAATCAGCCTCCACGCTGCGGCCCTGTCAGTGTTCCTTTACCGCTGTTGCAGGTTTGACCGCGAGGACTTAAAGTGTTCAAGCTAGATCTTATTAAGCAATTCGACCAAATTTTAGAGTGATTAAAAAAAAAAGAACGCAGGAAGAAATTAACTAAATAATATGAGCTCAATTTAACAGTCAACTTAAAGGCATCGAAAAAAGTACTGCATTCTTTTTGGATTTTGAGGAACTGAATTTTTAGTACGTGTACTGAAGAAGGGCTGCAAACTGCTTAATATTTGCCGGCCAGTTTTGGTTGACGCCAATCAATGCGACGCGAGGTTGCTGATTTGGAAACTTGGCAGTTTCGAAAACGCCTTCAACTGTGGCGTGATACCTCGCGCGTTCCGGAAAGTACGTATAGTTGTATCACTGCGCCTTAGCAATGCGATGGAAGATTGATATTAAATCAGCCTCCACGCTGCGGCCCTGTCAGTGTTCCCTTACCGCTGTTGCAGGTTTGACCGCGAGGACTTAAAGTGTTCAAGCTAGATTCTTATTAAGCAATTCGACCAAATTTTAGAGTGATTAAAAATAAAGAAGCGCAGGAAGAAAGATGACTAAATAATATGAGCTCAATTTAAGAGTCAACTTAAAGGCATCGAAAAAATACTGCAATCTTTTTGGATTTTGAGGAACTGAATTTTTAGTACATGTATTGAAGAAGGGCTGCAAACGCGCTTAATATTTGCCGGCTAGTTTTGGTTGACGACGCGAGGTTGCTGATTTGGAAACTTGGCAGTTTCGAAAACGCCTTCAACTGTGGCGTGATACCTCGCGCGTTCCGGAAAGTACGTATAGTTGTATCACTGCGCCTTAGCAATGCGATTGAAGATTGATATTAAATCAGCCTCCACGCTGCGGGCCCTGTCAGTGTTCCTTTACCGCTATTGCAGTTTTGACCGCGAGGACTTACAGTGATCAAGCTAGGCTCTTATTAAGCAATTCGACCAATTTTTAGAGTGATTAAAAAAAAAGAAGCGCAGGAAGAAATATGACTAAATAATATGAACTCAATTTAACAGTCAACTGAAAGGCATCGAAAAAAAACTGCATTCTTTTTGGATTTTGAGGAACTGAATTTTTAGTACATGTACTGAAGAAGGGCTGCAAACGTGCTTAATATTTGCCGGCCAGTTTTCTTTGACGCCAATCAATGCGACGCGAGGTTGCTGATTTGGAAACTTGGCAGTTTCGAATACGCCTTCAACTGTGGCGTGATACCTCGCGCGTTCCGGAGAGTACGTATAGTTGTATCACTGCGCCTTAGCAATGCGATGAAGATTGATATTAAATCAGCCTCCACGCTGCGGCCCTGTCAGTGTTCCTTTACCGCTATTGCAGTTTTGACCGCGAGGACTTAAAGTGATCAAGCTAGGCTCTTATTAAGCAATTCAACCAATTTTTACAGTGATTAAAAAAAAAGAAGCGCAGGAAGAAATATGTCTAAATAATATGAACTCAATTTAACAGTCAACTGAAAGGCATCGAAAAAATACTGCAATCTTTTTGGATTTTGAGGAACTGAATTTTTTGTACATGCACTGAAGAAGGGCTGCAAACGTGCTTAATATTTGCCGGCCAGTTTTCTTTGACGTCAGTCAATGCGACGCGAGGTTGCTGATTTGGATACTTGGCAGTTTCGAAAACGCCTTCAACTGTTGCGTGATACCTCGCGCGTTCCGGAGAGTACGTATAGTTGTATCACTGCGCCTTAGCAATGCGATGGAAGATTGATATTAAATCAGCCTCCACGCTGCGGCCCTGTCAGTGTTTCCTTTACCGCTATTGCACTTTTGACCGCGAGGACTTTACAGTGATCAAGCTAGGCTCTTATTAAGCAATTCGACCAATTTTTAGAGTGATTAAAAAAAAAGAAGCGCAGGAAGAAATATGACTAAATAATATGAACTCAATTTAACAGTCAACTGAAAGGCATCGAAAAAATACTGCATTCTTTTTGATTTTGAGGAACTGAATTTTTAGTACATGTACTGAAGAAGGGCTGCAAACGTGCTTAATATTTGCCGGCCAGTTTTTGGTTGATGCCAATCAACGCGACGCGAGGTTGCTGATTTGGAAACTTGGCAGTTTCGAAAACGCCTTCAACTGTTGCGTGATACCTCGCGCGTTCCGGAGAGTACGTATAGTTGTATCACTGCGCCTTAGCAATGCGATGGAAGATTGAAATTAAATCAGCCTCCACGCTGCGGCCCTGTCAGTGTTCCTTTACCGCTGTTGCAGTTTTGACCGCGAGGACTTTAAAGTGTTCAAGCTAGGCTCTTATTAAGCAATTCGACCAAATTTTAGAGTGATTAAAAATAAAGAAGCGCAGGAAGAAATGATGACTAAATAATATGAACTCAATTTAACAGTCAACTTAAAGGCATCGAAAAAATACTGCAATCTTTTTGGATTTTTGAGGAACTGAATTTTTAGTACATGTACTGAAGAAGGGCTGCAAACGTGCTTAATATTTGCCGGCCAGTTTTGGTTGACGCCATCATGCGACGCAAGTTGCTGATTTGGAAACTTGTGCAGTTTCGAAAACGCCTTCAACTGTGGCGTGATACCTCGCGCGTTCCGGAGAGTACGTATAGTTGTATCACTGCGCCTTAGCAATGCGATGGAAGATTGATATTAAATCAGCCTCCACGCTGCGGCCCTGTCAGTGTTCCTTTACCGCTGTTGCAGTTTTGACCGCGAGGACTTAAAGTGATCAAGCTAGGCTCTTATTAAGCAATTCGACCAATTTTTAGAGTGATTAAAAATAAACAAGCGCAGGAAGAAATATGACTAAATAATATGAACTCAATTTAACAATCAACTTAAAGGCATCGAAAAAATACTGCATTCTTTTTGGATTTTGAGGAACTGAATTTTTAGTACATGTACTGAAGAAGGGCTGCAAACGTGCTTAATATTTGCCGGCCAGTTTTGGTTGACGCCATCATGCGACGCGAGGTTGCTGATTTGGAAACTTGGCAGTTTCGAAAACGCCTTCAACTGTGGCGTGATACCTCGCGCGTTCCGGAAAGTACGTATAGTTGTATCACTGCGCCTTAGCAATGCGATGGAAGATTGATATTAAATCAGCCTCCACGCTGCGGCCCTGTCAGTGTTCCTTTACCGCTGTTGCAGTTTTGACCGCGAGGACTTAAAGTGATCAAGCTAGGCTCTTATTAAGCAATTCGACCAATTTTTACAGTGATTAAAAAAAAAGAAGCGCAGGAAGAAATATGACTAAATAATATGAACTCAATTTAACAGTCAACTGAAAGGCATCGAAAAAATACTGCATTCTTTTTGGATTTTGAGGAACTGAATTTTTAGTACATGTACTGAAGAAGGGCTGCAAACGTGCTTAATATTTGCCGGCCAGTTTTGGTTGACGCCAATCAATGCGACGCGAGGTTGCTGATTTGGAAACTTGGCAGTTTCGAAAACGCCTTCAACTGTGGCGTGATACCTCACGCGTTCCGGAGAGTACGTATAGTTGTATCACTGCGCCTTAGCAATGCGATGGAAGATTGATATTAATCAGCCTCCACGCTGCGGCCCTGTCAGTGTTCCTTTACCGCTATTGCAGTTTTGACCGCGAGGACTTAAAGTGATCAAGCTAGGCTCTTATTAAGCAATTCGACCAATTTTTAGAGTGATTAAAAATAAAGAAGCGCAGGAAGAAATATGACTAAATAATATGAACTCAATTTAACAGTCAACTTAAAGGCATCGAAAAAATACTGCATTCTTTTGGATTTTGAGGAACTGAATTTATTAGTACATGTACTGAAGAAGGGCTGCAAACGTGCTTAATATTTGCCGGCCAGTTTTGGTTGACGCCAATCAATGCGACGCGAGGTTGCTGATTTGGAAACTTGGCAGTTTCGAAAACGCCTTCAACTGTGGCGTGATACCTCGCGCGTTCCGGAGAGTACGTATAGTTGTATCACTGCGCCTTAGCAATGCGATGGAAGATTGATATTAAATCAGCCTCCACGCTGCGGCCCTGTCAGTGATCCTTTACCGCTGTTGCAGTTTTGACCGCGAGGACTTAAAGTGTAACTTAAAGTTAAACTAAATAATAGGAACCCAAAATAACACTCAGTTTTCTCAATTTATACGATGAGAGCTAAATTACCATGATTGTAACTTGGTGGCACACTCAGAGGACACGCAATTTTAGAGGGCATAAGCTCATAAGTGAATCAGTTTAGCTCTGACAGGGTATCTACTGAAACTGACCTGCAAAAATTAAGTAATCTAACAGTACTTTTTAAGCATCTTTGCAAAGGAATCAGTACATAAGATGAAAAATAATTCAGTACTTTTTCGGTGCCTTTAAGTTTATTGTTAAATTGAGTTTCTAACATTTAGTTATATTTCTTTCCGTGCGTGTTTATTTTTAATTCTTCTAAAAAAATTTTCGAATTGCTTAATGCAAACCTAGCTTAAACACTAGTAGTCTTTGCGGTCAAATGTGCAACAGCGGTAAAGGAAAACTGACAGGGCCGCAGCGTGGAGGCTGATTAATATCAATCTTCCATCGCATTGCTAAGGCGCAGTGATACAACTATACGTACTCTCCGGAACGCGTGAGGTATCACGCCACATTTGAAGGCGTTTTCGAAACTGCCAACTTTCCAAATCAGCAACCTTGCGTCGCATTGATTGGCGTCAACCAAATCTGGTCGGCAAATATTAAGCACGTTTGCAGCCCTTCTTCAGTACATGCACTAAAAATTTAGCTCCTTAAAATCCAAAAAGAATGCAGTATTTTTTCTATGCTTTTATGTTGATTGTTAATTCGGGTTCCTTTTTTTATTTTTATTTCTTACCGCGCTTGTTTATTTGTAATTATTTTTATAAATCTATTATTTGCTTTATACGAACCTAGCTTGAACGCACTTTAATAAATTCATTGCCTTTAAAGCAGAAAAAATTCAGTACTTTTTCGGTGCCATCTACGTAGTATGAATGAAGTATTTTACGTGAAGAATCAGCAAAAAGTGTCTTGTATGTGAATATTTAGCTTGAAAAAAAATCCTCATAATCAGCCCATTTTCAAAAAAAAATGGGCTTGGAATTCACGTATAAATTTGGGAGACGAAAATTTGACCAATGTTCAGTAAATGTTCAACAAATGAAATCTAGTAGCATCAAGAATTATGAGTGGAGCAAAGGTTTTCAAAAATAGTTTTTTTTTCAACAATTTATTGAGGAGCCTACTGTCAACTATAGACACATTTTCCGTTTGAGGGTTGATTATTATTGGGACATGTACGATAAAGATTAGGAATTTTTTCGGGAATTGAAGGTAGAAGGTAGAAGTAGAAGACCAACACCGACTTCAGGCGTAGATACCCCTGTAGTCGGCTTCCTACTCCTAAACGGCTGGATCCTGGATAATATTCATGTGGGTAGCGGGGACTGATTCGGACTCCTAGTCTTGCACAAACTCCACTCAGGATTATCTTTTCGGGTTACCAATCTGCACAATAGTAAAATATCGACGCGGTGAAACTACCGGACCACGTATTTCGTTTACAGTGATTTAAAATCTTCCTTTCATTTTATTCTTTTGTAAGAAGACAATTGACAAACCAACATTCTGCCTTGGAATTTTCGCAGAGTTTTCTTTGCTAAGAGAATAAAAACTACGGAAGTTTTAAAGAATCGACGATGAGTGGTTTTCCATTTGAAAATTAAAGTATGACAGGCAGTCTGCATCGTCGCAAACCGAGAAACGTGGTCCCGTATGTTCACCGTCGATATGTATATATCTCAGTTAAAACCCATTGACTCACTTGATCAACCGGTGGAGGATGAAGTTGACTGTCAATCCAGTGGGTATATCTTTTTTTGGTGCAGTAATGACTTTTTTTGATATGGTGCATATTAGCGCCCCATTAATTAGACATCGGTGAGGCATCATTTACTAATGAAGTGTGTTTTAAACAAAGTGGTTATAATGTTACAAAGTATTATGCTTTTTTATTCAAAAATTTTGTTTGAGAATCTACAAAGAATTTAGCAGAATTTGTCTGTGTTCAAGAATGATGTAAATGAAATAGCGCTACTCTTTACTCAATAAGTTCATTTTTAAACTTCATATTGTATGATGATCGGAAAAGCAACGTGCGATACGTCAACATCTAACTAACGGCGATGTATTAGAAATTGCACCTCACCGAATTGAAGGCACTAGAAAACAATCGACGTAGATAGCTCTAAATGGAACCTCAACTTATACAAGTTACATACTCATTCCCTTTCTTTTTTCCTTTCTTTTGAGTGCAATCAATAGCATTTATTCCTTTTGCATGAATGATGTTTGTTCCTTATAATTTGCTTTTAAATGTATTATTCTTGGTCTCGTTGAATTTTGCATGAAAAAAATAAAATATGAGAAAAAAATAATTATTTAATGAAATATGATTGAAATCAAATGAACTTACGTACACAGATTAGTTCTTACTCTTTCTCAAATCGAAAATTACAGTAGGTATCATTTGATAGTCAACACCAAGCCATACATGTTTCTTAAAAAAACCTTGAAATCTAAAATTATTTGTCCTTTAATGCTATCCTCAAGGGGAAGTCAAGATAAATAATTTTCAACACGAGGAAATGAAGCTCATTAAATTTATTTAACATTTTAGAGCGATCGAATAAATTATTTAAATAATATTTTGTACATAAACTTACAGTAGTTTTTAAAATGAATGTTTTTCAGGCAAAACAATCTAAGAGATCTTTACAATCTAAAAATATTTACAAAAGCTTTTCGAAACGAAATTGTTTGGGAGGTCCGATTGTGATCATTTTTTAATATTTAAGTTTTATGTCCAAGGAACAATATAAAAATTAATCAAATCAAAAAGGAACTAAGTGCATTGGATATCCGCGCTTCGTAGCTCTTTTTCATTTAGTTAATTTAAGCAAAGGTCCTTTCAGCACAAATACGTCTTATTTCACACATATTATTAGGAAACAACAGATTTCACAGATCTGAGTTGATCTGCTCGACAGGCTGGTAAGCGTACTGTTGGTACTGCTGATATGGCTGGTACTGGGGTTGCTGTTGCTGCAGCTGTTGGTAGTACTGCTGCTTGTAGTAGTCGGAAATAGGGGTGAAGTATTCGAGAGCGCTCCTCATTAGTGACGTCACGGTTTGGGCGCTCGAGTGGTAGTACTTGTACTTGCCGGAGCCATATTTGTTCCAAAATTCTGGTCGCAGTTCACCGTTCCAGTCTGAAAAATTCAATAACAGAATTAAAAGATTTTTTTAAGGAATTCACTTAAAGAGAGAGAGAGAGAGAAAAAAAAATTAAGTTAAAAAATGCTTCATTATCTAAAGAAATTTGTTTTTTAAGTAAAAAAAAATTCAAAAAGAAATGGACGTAGTTCTACCAAACAGACCTATGTGCAAGTGAGAAATGTGGGGTGTGCTCGTGGAAGGTGCATAAGAAGCAATGTAAAAGTGGGTGTGGTTCCTTTTGAAGAATTGGAAAAGCGGGATGTTGCATTCTATCAAAGAGACCTATGTGCAACTGAATGCGGAACTCATGAGCCGCGGGCATGGCAAGAGAGCGTTGTGGACAGGGCTCACGAGTTAAAGCGCCCCGACGACCATCTCCCCGTCGTTAGAGTGCGCACTATCATTGCCGCTGACGTCACTGGCGCACAATTATTCCCATTCACTCTTACGCAAAGAGAACTAACGAGCACACCCCACATTTCTCACCTCCACATAGGTCTCTTTGGTAGAAATACGTCCAAATATGAAAAAAAAATCGCGAAAAAATCTAGAAATTGTGAATCAATCTGTCAACTATCGAATCTTTCTCCCAAGCGCTGAGGACCCATCTACTTCTGTTTTTTGGTTTCTTCTATAGTTTGACTATGTTTTGCAATAGGGAACTATACTATTTCTAGCTCATACTTAAGAACACGTGTCTGCAAAAGGAAGCTACTGGCATATACGTTGTTTCGCCAAGGAGCTAGAAATAGTAGTTTCTTATTGTAAAACGACCAGTGGCGTGGCGTGAATTGCGATATATCGGTTGTTATGCCATTTGAACCTATTGTAAAGAATCGATTATTAAGGTGTTCGCTGCGAACACCCTGTTTATCGATCCTTTTCCATAGGTTTAAATGGCATAGCAATCGATATATCGCTATTCACGCCACGCCACTGAAAACGACGTACATTTTTAGACCATCTATGACATCTTTTATCTGTGTAGGGAAACTAGGGAACATATATCAATGGCTAAAGTGCGGAGCCACGTATATCCATTGCAATATTACACAATTTCAGCTTCTATTTATTTTATTTTTATTTATTGCCATTTCAACAAACAAGGCAGCTTCATTGCTCAAAATGTATGCAGAATATTAAGTTTCGAGGGATCACATATTGAATCTATTAATTATACTTTGGATCGGTGTTAAGACCAAATAGATTCAGGTATAAAAAAGTGGTTTATGTTGATTGTTGTTTGCCTGTTTGTACTACTGATGACAGGCCCTAGGGCCAAAATGCACCTAGAAATGTAATAAGCCATTTGTTACACTTGGATTGCATTTTGCAAACAGGAACCAGGAGCATATTGCAATGTTGCCAAGATTGTGCAGCTTCTCTTGTCTTGGAAGAAGACGTCGATCTAAAAACAGTTTCTATTTTAATCGCTGAAAACTGTAAATTTAGGACAAAAATCATCATGTAAATTTCATATTTTTTCAGGATTTCAATAATTATATTGCAATGGATGAAGTTGTACAATCTTACCGACATTGCATTGCTTCTGGTTCCTTTTTGCAAAATGCAATCCATCTGTATCTACTTGGTCTTGGAGAATTTGCACGCAATTTTTTTATTGCTTCATCTGAAAGTGCCTAATGAGCTGAGTTCGCAATATTTTTCATAATTTTTTTCTGACACGGGAAGTTGGAGAAAAATTGATTTAAAAGTGAGAAAATGTGCCGCCTTGTGACGTCATCTGGCGGCATTTCCCATTTAAACACATGTATTTTAGCAGAATCGGTTATTTTGTCATATCTCCTCTAATAATTGCTCGATTTATGAATCAAGGGTATCTTCGTGTTCAGTTCACTCAGAGGATTCCACTTAAACAGGAAATTCATCAAATTTCAGACCCTTGCAAATTCTCCAAAAATCAAGGAAGTTTTCAAGAAATTACGTTAACTAATTCTCCATAGAAAAAATGAAGTATGATAGGAAGTTGGCAACGTCGCAAACGGAGGTAGCGTCACCTTCCGGCCAAAGTATCACAAGCACCATGCAACGTTTCAAAATTTCTACCACCATTTTATTTTTTCACAGAGAAATTGTCGGTTGAATCTGTTTGAATATTCCACTGAATTTTATCGGCAGCATGAAGAAAATCAGTGAAAGTTTCGGACCGATTTGTCGAACAATAACTTGGTAAGAAAATAAAGAAGTGGCGGAAATTTTGAAACGTCGCATGGCGCTTGTGATACTTTGGCCGGAAGGTGACGATATGGACTACATTTTGCAATTCGGAACTATACATTCTAGCCCGGTTTAAAAACGACGTATGTGCCATTAGTTTCCCTATGCATATAAGAGTTTTTCCAAAAGAATCAGAATTTATAGTTCCAAATTGCAAAATGCAGTTCATATGTGATTTGGCCATCGATATGCTGATCCTAAAATGAGAGTAAAATGTATTCCGGTCGTATTGCAATACTTATTTCGTAAAGACGGCATTGGTGTGTTCTTACCAAGGAACAAGATACGTGGGACGTATCCACCATCGGGGACGAGTCTTTTGGCGTCTTGGGCGTCCGATTCATCATCCAGGTTGACCATGACAAAGTATTGGCTCAGATCAAAGTACTCCCGAGAGTTCACTAACTCCGGCTTCAATTCTGCAAGAAAAAAGCATTGTGAAAATAGTGTTGGCGCTACGATTTTACGTGTACTACAAATGGCTGCGTTTAGCAGAAACACTGAGGCCTTGTCTCCACGGGACGTTTTCATGGGATTTTTCCCAAGTTCGAATCGCAGGAATGAAACTTCTGGGATTTTTCCCAGTTACCGTCTCCATGGGACGGGGCTCATTCAGTCCTGCGACTGATTTTGCGCGGGAAGATAAATTAGTTAGAGTCGAGTATTTAACCGGGATTAAAATAATAATTGCAATCAATTGACAATTAGACACATTTTTTAACTAAACAAACATGAACAATGTTGTAATGAATAAAATATCGCACAATTCGTTTTCACTTCTTCTTCTTCTCTCAGTGGATCCTAGGGGTACAAGTACCATACTTGGTACTGGGAAAAATATTGATTAACTCAATATTTTTCCCAACTTCGTAAGTGGGATTTTTCCCAGGGACAAATCTCGCGAAACGGCTCGTGGAGACAAGGCCTATGAAAAAAGTCCTTCGGATCCAGAGTCCAGCGGATTGTTGAAACTGATGGACAAAGCGATAGACAAAGAGGACATAATGAGTACGGAGCGATCCTTTTGATTGATTTGAGTAGTTCTCATAGACTAAGGGAATTAACGATGGACTAACAAAAGGGTCTCTCGTGGGTTGCCGTTAGTTTGTTCGTTACCTACCTCCTTTGTCCATTGCAACCACTCGCTTCCCACCAATAGGATCCCTCCATATTTTTTTGTCTTCTTTGTCTATGGCTTTGTATATCACTTTCAATAGAATTCAATTCATTTCAATAGAAGTTCAATTTTTGAAATTGATAGACAAAGCGATAGATAAAGAAGACATAGGGAGTATAAAGCAATCCTATTGGTTGAAATGGGTGATTCTTACAGACTAAGGGAGTAAACGATGGACTAACTATAGGGTCCCTCGTGGGTCCCCGTTAATTAGTCTATTACCTACCTCCTAAATTCATTGCAACCACCCACTTTCACCCATAGGATCCCTCCACATCCGTGTTGTCTCCTTTGTCTATGGCTTTGTCTATCAATTTCAACAATCAGCCCGCTGGACCTCTTTTCGTACAGATTTGATAGAAACTTAAATTTTAACGGAAATTTCGCGAAAATTTTTCCTGAGCGTATATAGGCCGCAGTGGTGATGCGTGAATTCGATCGATACCTCCCCATTTGAAGCTATGGTAAAGAATTGATCATTAAGGTGTTCGTTGCGGATACTCTGTTTATCCTTTTCCAGAGGTGCGTGAATGGCACATTAATCGATGTATCACATAGCACGCCACGCACCCGGTAGGCTGTAACGGATACGTCCAACTTGCAGATCGGACAAACTTTTTAATAATAGGCAATGCTTGAAAATGCATATCCATTCTAATTACAGTAGATATCGAACATAACGACATCTGGTATATCGACCTTTCGGACATAACGTCGCAATTTTACCGGTCCCGCTGTTTATAACCATTGTATTTACGTGTTGTTTATGACGACACCGCATATAGCGACATATCGGCCATAGTGACAAACTTTCCTCGAAATTTCAGCTTAGGCTATCGACTACAACGACCGGAGCATTCTGCCGTGTTAAGGAAAAACTTAAGTCTTAAGTCTTAAACTTAAGTCTTCAGATGTTGCCAGAGTCCCCTCAATAAAAACCAAATTCACTGGAATTTTTTGAATGTTTTGCTTCAAATTTTTCAGACGATTTTGTTCGTAATTTGATCTAAAATACCTGAAAATTAAAAAAAAAAAAAAAAAAAAAAAAAAAAAAAAAAAATATGAGTAACACTCCTTAAAAATGCACGATTAATCTGGGGAAATTTGGCAACTATCGAATGTTTATACAGCGTTTTCCCTTAGCACGGTAGAAATGGCCCAACGAGGCGATACTCTCAGTTTAAGACTATCCATACATATGTAAATCAAGAGAATTTCAATCAATTAAATCTAAATTTTCGTTTATACTCCTATTTTCAAAATTATCTGTAAAGACATTAATAGCCTGAGTCGCTGAATGTCTTAAAATTATAATAACTAACTAACTCAATGTGCGCGAAAACTCCACCTTAGCAACAAGTGATTTTGATTGTTTTATTTTTAATTTTTCACCTTGTGATGGGGTTTTGGCCTTCGTGTATCAGCACAAACCACCAAGCAAAATGAGAACTGCTCGACCCCGCTCGTTTGAATGAAAGTGCCAAACACAGTGCGTTCGGCGTGAAAGGCATATTAGCGCCTACAAGACCGTGTGAATACTTCACGTATTCCGTCAAACACAATGTGGTCCACTCCGTCGGCTTGAAACGTATTTTAGCGCCTACATGACTGCAAGGATACTTCACGCATTGCGCAAAACAGCACGATCGGTGTGAAACGCATATTAGCACCTTTAAGGCTGTGCGCGTGCTTTACGCTTTGCGCCTACACCAATGTGAGAATTTTATCGTTGAATATTCGTAATTTATCGGTGTCAGACCTACCACCCGCAGTGTGCACAGTTTCTGACCAGTGTACACCGCGTGTGACAAACACCAGTGTACACACAAATGAAATAAAATAAAATACATTTTTTTTTAAAAAAAAAAAAAAAAAATGAAAATGTAGTGTTAAAAATAATGGTGTTTCTTCTCTTGCGAATAAGGAAACCTCGTCCTGGTGCCAGCAGAGCTTTACTCTTTGCTATTAAATTTGAGGTGAATGCGTAAAATCTAACTATCAGTTACGAATAACGACGGGAAGTGCTGGTCCCTTCAAGATCGTTATATTCGATTTGCACTGTATCTTTATTTGGGTTGTATTCAGTGGCGTGGCGTGAATTGCGATACATCGATTGACCTACCATTTAAACCTATGAAAAAAGATCGATTATCAGGGTGTTCGCAGCGAACACCTTAGTAATCGATTCTTTACCATAGCTTCAAATGGCGAGATATCGATAATCGATTATTCACGCCACGCCACTGGTTGTATTTAGCAAAAAGGAACAAGCGCGATACGGTTTTCAAAATCGTGCAACTTCTTATTTACTTTCATAAATACTTAATATCTATTCAGTGTTAAAATTTACAAGATTAGTTCCTTTAAAATTAACCATTTTTTTGGTGGGAAGCAAAAACTACATTTGCTATTCATGGGAGATTTTTCAGATAATTATGAAGAAACACCATTTTCGCCGGTTCCTTTTTGCTAAATACCTACGGTCCGTTTATAATTAGATTTGTTCTAACGATCGTGAAAATAATGTCAACGCAGTACTCACTCTTGCAGGCAGGACACCACGACCTGTGAACGATGACCATGATCGGTCTCATGTCTGACTGCGCTGCCAGTATTCCTTCCTCCAGAGAGTTGTACCATTTTATATTCGGCCCGAATCCTGAGAAATGCGAACATGGTGCTTATTAACTTTGGTTCACAATTTTTATCATATCACTTTTTTTCCTTTCTTGCTCTCTGCGGCAAAGGTAGATTCAGTCACCCCGAAGTGGCAAGGCGGGCTGATTCAGGAAAAAGTCCTAGGATCCGTTTATAACTGAATCGGTGATGCTAAAACCTGAAATGGCCATTTCCTCTTAACATAGATACACATTTTTACGAAGCAGCCTGAGGTAATGGCAACAGGAGGAAACAAGGCGGGTAAAAGGGAAACAAGGCTAAAATACAACACTAAATACCCATGGTTCTTTTTCTCGGATCTCGGCCGCAATAACATGTAGGTCCCAAGTTTTTTCTTAGATATTTTTTAACTAATGATTTATTTTCCGACTGAAAATGACTCAATTTTGAGTCAAAAAGTCTCGGGCTTTTAATGTTTTATTTTAGGCTTGTTTCCCGCTTTCCCCCTGGTATATCTCCTGTTTCCTCTTAACTCCTGAGTTCCATACTAATACCCGCATTCTGAGGTCGGTCAGATAATGAGCATGTTTGATACTTGCATCGTTAGTTCGCCGATCGGGTCGGAACCAAGTAAGCTCGCTTGGAATTGACCCGCTGAGTGCGATTTTCGAGTCCGAAAAGCTCCGCGAGTCCCTCGCTTAGAGCTATCCGCTGAAAACGCTCCGGAGAAAGAGTCAAAAAGTGGTCAGAAATGCTCGTTTTTGACCAGTTTTTGACTGTTTCTCGGCTCAGGGAGCTTCGCCGAGAGTCGGGACCGTGCGGAATCGATTCTACTCCTCCAACTACTTAGGATGCGACTGAAATCTCGAAATTTTCTTCTCTATCCCAAATCGAGAAAAATCGACAGGGGTTACATGGACTAAATTATTAGCGTCAAAATCAAAAGTTCGCCGATCGGGTCGGAACCAAGTAAGCTCGCTTGGAATTGACCCTTGACCGATTTCTGTATCGAATGTGAGGTTTTTTTCCAAACACTATTCTGCTATCATTTCTCTTAATTTTGCCGATTTTTGGGTTTAGAATGATTCCTTAGACTCCTGCGCAGGGGCTATCGTCCTATTTTTTGCTGAAAATTCAAAATCTGCCGAGATTTTTTATCTAAAAGATAAAAAAAAAAACGACAAAATTGTATCCAAAAATGGTTTGCAGGGGGCAAGTCTATGGCACGTGTACACGTAAAATTGCGAAAAATCAAAATCTTGACTGATCCTTTTTTCGAAATACGCGATTTGAGATTTTCATAGTAAATGCAACATTTCCACTGATTTTGATCCGATTTTTTATTCATTTGTACATTGAATCGGTGTTGATCGGTTAACGTTTTCATTTTTCGTTCGATTCATGTCGATCATACATACCCTCTCGTCACACGCACACTTCCTTTCAAACCCTTTTTTTTTAACTGAAAAATTCGTCTTCAGCTGCGTCTGCGGCAATTGTTGTTACGAATATGTTGTGCGTGCTGGTTTCAGGTCATTACATACACGAAACTCTGAAGGCGTTTCATGTGCGAGAGCAATTCGCCTTCAGCTGCGTCTGCAGCAATTGTTGTTACGAATATGTTGTGCGTGCTGGTTTCAGGTCATTACATACTCGACTCTCTGAAGGCGTTTTATGTGCGCAAGTGGCGTACCCTGTTGGAGAACTGGCGAATTGCTCTCGCACACAAAACGCCTTCAAAGAGTCGAGTATGTAACTACCTGAAACCAGCACGCACCGCATACTCGTAACAACAATTGCCGCAGACGCAGCAGAAGGCGAATTTTTCGGTTAAAAAAAAGAGTATGAAAGGAAGTGTGCGTGTAAAGAGAGGGCATGTATTCGATCGACTTGATTCGAACAAAAAATAAAAACGTGAACCGATCAACACCGATTCAATGTACAAATAAATAAAAAGTGGATCAAGATCAGTAGAAAAGTTGCATTTACTATGAAAATTTCAAAGCGCGTATTTCGAAAATAGCACCTGCCAAAGCCCGTTTTCCTTCCATTTAAATCCATTAAAAACGACCAATCCTAAGTAAAGCAGCCTGTTTTGACAAAATATCGATTATTTTACGCACATTGAAATGAGCGAAACGCAGTGTTACCAACTTTAAAGGAGCGTCACTGATCAGGGTTCGATCAGAGTTGAGTCATGCGAACAGATTTTTATTTTACGCAGAGGACGGTTATTGGCCAAATAAGGGACTTTTTATCAATTCCCCCCCCCCCCCTCTTTTTTAGTTCCTGCTTTATTTTAATTATTCTATGTGCTATATGGAAGGAGGAGAGAAAAATTCCCCAGCCCTCCTTTTTATTAAATTGCCTTAAGTTCTACTACGATGATCAAAATTGAAGCTTGTAATGGAGCAATTTCTCGAAATCTGCCCGATTATGTCACGAGATTTTAAACGTCCATTCACATCATACAATTAGCACTCCGAGATAGAGGTACGGCTCGCCAATTGGGAAGTTTAAAAAAGCAAAATAAATGGTTGAATGGCTATTATAATCTCTAGAAATTCTAGAAATTTTGAAATCAAGAGCTAATTTCTATGTCTGAATAAATAAAAGTGATATTAATATGCGTAAAAGTGTGTTAATAGCAAAAAGTTGATTTAGCAATCGCTTGATTCGGGTATATTCATTGAAATTATGGAAGTCATCGTTGATGTCTTCACATTATAATCTCATTTCTTTGGGGTGCCTCCCCCCCCCCCCCCCCCCCCCCCCCCACCAAACCAAAACCAAAACCACATCACGATCCCTTCACAAAGTTTTTGAGACAATAAAATAGTGAGTTTGACTGTAAAACTTGATGATTAATTTTAAAGCACTGATACCTAAAAAAGCTTACCTCCATCGATGCTTTCTCTTGCTGCATCCTGTAAAGTGATAAGAGCACTAACTAAAGCTAAAGCAAATAAATACTTAGTATACATGACTGTTGCTTATTTTTGCCTTAATGTAACCAGAGGAACTAATAACCAGTGCAGATCATTAAAAATAAGCGCGTACCGCGGTTCGAAATTCAAATGAACTGAAAATGATTCTCACTATGTGTGGGTGACGCACTGCAACTCAGCAGACGGAAAACTGGCTAAGAGCAGTCATGAGAAAATGAAAATTCTTACTGAGAAAGCAACACAAAACTAAACTAACCTCATTCTGAAAATTGCACGGTGGCGTTTAAATTGTTGACAGTTCGAGTTTCTAATCGGCCTCTTCCTCCGATAATTCTTCGCAAAACGTAAACAAAATTGAGGAATCGTCCGAAATTTTGCATTGTTCCACGGCATTTTGTCATCTTTTCAATTATCTCACATCCGCGCCCGAATTTCTAGTCAATTCATTATTGCAATTGCTTAATTTCTTTGCCCCTGCGTTGGAGCATGCGATAAAATAAGGCCCACTATCAGACTGAAATATTTCCAGCAGCGAGAATATTTTCGCATTTCCTTGGTTTACTATTTTCCTTTGTAATTCTCTCGTTACAAAGCGATTAAACTGACGAAACGTGGTGATTTGAAACTTGCCGTTGCTAGACTACACTGCAAAAATGGAAACTGCGATGAAACGAGAAACTGGCATAACTGACACTCTTTGTGCAGTCAATTAAATTCTCACGTCCTCAACGAATATTGCTAATGAAGTAGATCATACAATAAAAAAGTATTCATTTTTATATCCTGCATGATTGTCAAATTTCCCAGCACAGTGGCAGGGTTCACAATGACTGTACACTAGCTGTTCCGGCAGTGAAACGTAAGAAAACAAGAATGAGCGAGATGTATTTTTTCCAAATACCATTGAGTTCAGTGGTTTTTACTCCTGTTAAACCACTAAAAAAAACCACTCACCAAACACCATCTACTAAAGAAAAAACTAAAAAAAAAATTCCACCACGAAAAAAAACCTCTAAAAAAAAAAATAACCTTTAATTTGCCACCAAGTAGTATTTTTTCTTGTATCGAGAATTTTCTGCATAATATAAACGCTACATTTTTGCTTAACTCAATATTTTTTTTTTTTTTTTTTTTTTTTTTTTATCAAGAGAAATTTAGCTTAAATCAAGAAAAAATAAATTCTTGGCGGCAAATTCAAGAATCATCATGCTTGGGCCATGAGCCAGGCACTTTTTTTCAGTGGCAATATGATAAAATTTTCAATTACAAGGACTTACTCTAAACCTTTCTCCTACTCAAAGCTTCTTTTCGATGGCTCGTTCCCCCCTTTTCATATGTAACTTAAAATGTAACCTCCTCTGTATGGAAGGTACTCAACTTCACTCTAATTCAACGTTTCAAGAGTTCCACTCGAAAATTTTATTATTAGATTAGAAACTGTTCAACATTTATAACTGAAAATTTCTCCGCTATTTTTTTCTCTGATACATACGTAATTGCCACTTTCTCAATCCTCTCTGGCGCTCTGCGACATGACGCCTAAGCCTCATTCTCTCATCCTTCGAAAATCCTTAAAAGAGAGGAGAGTTGACACTTCATGTAGGTTTCACGTAACTGTTGCAATCGTTTCATCCAAGTAGCACAAATTGCAATGGAGATGTTGCATGTGTGAGGAATTTGCGATTTGACTGTTGATTCATATGTAAAAGTTCGCGAGAAACACGATGGTTCTACTGGTTTTTTCTGCAATCAACTCCCAAGCTCAAAAAAAGCTCTCAAGTTGAGGCCAAAATGGAGGGGATATCCCGCGCTATCCTGAGAGTCCACCTCTACATAAAAACAAACTCTCCATGCAAAGATAGGGAGCAAATACATTAGCAGGGTTGCCACTTTATTTGGGGACTCCAAAACTGAAAACACGGCAACACTGCTAATGTATTTGCTCCCTATCTTTGCATGGAGGGTTTGTTTTGTTGTAGTGCTGGACTCTCAGGATAGCGTGGGATATCCCTTCCATTTTCGCCTCAACTTGAGAGCTTTTTTTAGCTTGGGAGATGATTTCAGAGAAAACCAGTGGCACCATCGTGTTTCTCGCGAACTTTCACATAAGAATCAATAGTCAAATCGCAAATTCCTCACACATGCAACATCTCCATTACATGGTAAAATTAGTGCTGATGCCAGATCGTTGTGCATGTTGTCTATGCACTGGATTGAAGGAGCTCGGTGTATTGAAATGTATTGCAATCAAATTGAGAAATATAAGTCCCAATTTTGCTTGCATTGCAAACTGCCTAACTCTCTCCCGCATGGGATTCATTTTGTTGATCGTTTAAAATCGGCCTTTTTGGACCAAATGATGTGATGATATCGGTGGCGAGGCGCAAATGATTGACTATCGATTGAAGTTATGGTAACGAATCTATTATTGAGGGGTTCGTTGCAAACACACCCTGTTTATGGATCCTTTCTCATAGGTTGAAAATGCTAACTCAATCGATATACCGCATAGCACGCCACGCCACTGATAAAAATTAAAATCCCATAAAATTGCAAAATTACTTATTTCAATATTTTCGTTGTACTGTAGTGCTTCGGCACTGAATGTCCTTTTTGTCCCTTCCCAGGAGAAGCCAAATCAAGCACCTTTTTTGGTAGCCTTTCTTCCATGGTCGTGCGGCCCTACCAGACTATTGGTCATAACTTTGAATACGATGTCATTTTCGTCTCCCATAATTAAGGGGCTTGGAAGACAAGGCACATAAGTGCAGGTTTTGCCACTTCGATTAATACGTATTCGAAGTTTCGAAATTATATGGATCCTTATGGCGGAAAACAAGTTTAAACTGACTATTGGATGCTTAAAATTGGAATTTGGGAGCGAATTTTGCATAGAATATGGATTGAGATTAGTTTTACTTGAAATCATTAATATCTCAATTTTTTTAAAAACTGCACTTATGCACCTTGTCCTCCAAGCCTGTCAATGGACCACTAGACAAGGTGCGAATTTCAGCATTCTGATACATGTTTCTTAACCAAAATTTCACGTAAAACACGATGCGCACAACGAAAATTACCGAAATCAACTCCTTACGAAGATATTTAATGATTCTTGGTGCGTAAATTCAAACCACCCGCTCATGAAAACTCAATGATCTACGTGATTCGCATCGCGCGCTAAACGTTATCATGACAGTATCTGCGATTTAAAAATCTGGCAACCTCAATTTTGACGCTTTGGCTCAGCTATAGAAAATTGCTTATGGTTTGATCAACACATGGTGGGAAATGAACATTGCTCGTTTGAGAAGCTTGCTGAAACCGTTGCAGTGCGCGATTTGACTCACGTAGAGCTTTGAGTTTCTTGTCAGCGGGCAGTTCAAATTCCTCGTAACCAATGTGAAATAAAAACGTTAATATCTTCAATAGGAGTTGGTTTGATTAGTTTTCGTTGTGCGAATCGTGTTCTACGTAAAATTCTGATTAAGAAACATGTATCAGATTGCTTAAATTCATACCTTGTCTAGTGGTCCATTAGACGCACTGAGTCATTACAGGCCCGAGCTTCCAGAAGAATACGCGCAACAAATAGCAACATTTCAGGCAGATCTCGGCAGTCATGTTCTTGCTTGAAGTTGACGTCATACAAAATTGATTTTCGTTCAATTTTGGAATGGCATCACGTTCCATCGTCTGGGAACGGCCATATGAAGCAAGGTCCGGTCCTTGTCACTGAAGTATCTTCTCCGTCACGTACGGTTCCGTACACTTAGTTCCCAAAGCGTCAATGCAAATGCGCCCCATCATTGGCGCAGTATCCGCGTGAAATGAAAACCGTAACGTCCCTGTGAAGTCCACTACCTACTCTTATTACCGGGACAATACTACCGTGCTAAGGACAAACGCCGTATGAACATTCGGGAGTTGCCAAATTTCCTTCGATAACATTTTTATTCCGGAGGAAAGCTTTGCATAATTTGCCTTAAAATTTGTAGAGTCCCTTTATACCCAGAGTTAAGACAACTCACTTTTGGTTGGGCTGAAAGTGGCCCAAAAAAAATCCAATTCTGATTGGTTCTCGCTCATGGGGGCCGAAACGAGTGCACCAAGATGGCGGTACCTACCTCGAATGTGAACAAGAATAATGAAAATATTACCTAATTGTGGTTTATCAAGAGTAAATTGTTATTGCCATCGGTCCAAAATGAAAATAGATTAAGAAATTATTCACAAACCAATCTCATTTTCTTTTTAATTGATCAATTTGTTGATGTTGTTGTTTTTGTGTGACAGACATCGCAGGATTCCTGATCCTTATCCCTCAATATCGTTTGTTTGGGTGCACTCGTTTCGGCCTCCATGGCCAGCCAAGGCCGGCTGCCAGTCAGCTGATAATCGAGTTGTCTTAACTCTGGGTATAAAGGGACTCTAAAAATTTTCAGAGACTAAAGGTGAAATTGCGAACGAAATTACATGAAAAATTTGAAGAAAAATATTCACAAATTTTCCCGAGAATTCGTGATTTAGCAAAGGAGAGTTGGCAACGCCTGAGGATTCATACGACGTTGTTCCTTGGTACGGCAGAATAATGCTGGTCGATATAATTACTTAGCTCTTGGGCCGCCTCCGCAGCGGCGCCTTGGACCACGGCCGTCGTGACGCGACGTCGCGTGCTTTGCGATCTATCGATATTTCCCCATTTGAGTCTGTGGTAAATAATCGATTATTAAGGTGTTCGCTGCGAACACCCTGTATATCGATATTTTTCCATTGGTTTAAATGGCCGATCAATCGATGTATCGCAATTCACGCCACGCTACTGGACGCGTCCCGGCGCGGGAGCAGCGGCCTGTCTTGGTCAGTTCTGACCTCGCCGATTGAACGGGACCTAATCACGGATCGACAGATGCCAATGACTGACCACCACCAATAGAGCGGATATAACATAAACCGCGGCCAGCGGCCACTCTCTGCTACAGTGGAATAGCAAGGAGAAAAATCAGAGAAGTTTTCGATGAATCACGTTGACTAGTTGGACGTATTTCTATCAAACCGAACTACGTGCATTAAGACATGAGCCCTAGACCCATAAGAATGTGTGCATTACAGGGCTCAAGTCACAATGCACTTAGTTCCGTTTGGCAGAAATACGCCCAGTTATATTACGGAAATCATGAAAACACAGGAAAATGCGGAAACAAGGCTAAAGTACAAAATACAAAGGCAGGACGTTTCGGTACCTTACGGCACCATTATCAACTGCAAAAATAGAATTAAAAAAAAAAAAAAAGTAAATTAAAATAAAAACCAGGAAACGGCGTCATTTTCAATACCAATTTCATCATGTAACGCCCTTTGCTGGTTTTTATTTTAATTTATTTTTTATTTTTAATTCTATTTTAGCAGTTGATAATGGTGCCGTGAGGTACCGAAACGTCCTGCCTTTGTATTTTGTATTTTAGCCTTGTTCCCGCATTTTCCTGCGTTTTCCATTGTCGTTTCCGTTTCGGGCTGCTTTTACATTCGCTTTGTTTTCCACGGAAATCATGAAGTATGACAGGAAATTTGCAACGTCGCAAACAGAGATACGCGGTTTTGTACGTTGGCCGTCAGAACATAACAGATGGAGGATTTTTTTTACGTTCGCTCGTTTTCTTGCGAGTAATGGAACGTTTTATCAGGAAATAATTGAAAAATTAAGAATGGAGTTCAGTGGCGTGGCGAGAATTGCGATATATCGATTGTTATGCCATTTAAACCTATGGAGCGAACACCTTAATAATCGATTCTTTACCATAGGTTTAAATGGCATACCAATCGATACATCGCAATTCACGCCACGCCACCGATGGAGTTACGAGGTTCTTGCTTGACGAGAGGGTTCAATTCAAAGTGTGTTGACGTCTTTGTGCCGGTGCCCCACAAGGAAACGGACCGCCGACCTTCGGGTGGACACCGTCCACTCCTAAGATCCCTAACCTCACTTTCCGGTGAGCCTCAGCTTGAACTCACGTTTGAGCGCT
Organism: Bemisia tabaci; assembly: GCF_918797505.1. Taxonomy (NCBI): domain Eukaryota; kingdom Metazoa; phylum Arthropoda; class Insecta; order Hemiptera; family Aleyrodidae; genus Bemisia; species Bemisia tabaci. Next base: position 42,437,006 of record NC_092801.1, read on the forward strand.
CCGGGGGCCATGTTGAAATGTGTACAGGGTGTTGTCGCATAGCGCCGCTCGAGTGATCTACTTATTTATTTAGATTATAGACCGCGGATCGGCGCGGCGCGGCGTGCGGGACTGTGACAATAAAGGCGCCCGCTATACCGTCGCACAATGGTGGGAAAAGTTCGACAAGGTGTAGAAACTTCAATGGCCTGGTTACACGCTCAAATTTCCGTCAAATTCCAATCAAAATGATGACCAAGCTGGCGGTCGAGAGTTTTCTAGATTAATGAGTAAAATTAATTAAAACCAGATTGTCAACCAGTGTTGATTGAAATAAACATGAAAATAAGCACGGTTGTGTGAAAATCAGATGACGGATGAGCCCCACAGTTCCATCATCTACCATCAAATTTTTGCAGGCCTCAGAAATTTGATGGTAGATGGTGCGCACCAGTCACCATTTGATCGGAAATTGATGGGAATTTAACCGTGTAACCAGCACACAAAAGCTTAAACCCTCCTAAATACAAAACGAGACGCTTAACAATGGTTCCGTTTGTTCTTTCCCGTGAAATTTTCTTTCAGAAGCACATCTAAAACTTTATAATGCGACGGAAAGAAACCAGGGTTTCCACAGGTTTTGGAAAATTAAATTATCTGACGTTTCCGAGATTTCTCTGTCACAGTTTGGTAAAATTTCCTGGTAATTGGACCGCGTTAAACAGAAAGGAACCAAGCCACATCAGCTACTGCCAAATTTAATCGGATAATTTAATTTTTTACATGAAAACTGTTGTGCGGATTTTTGTGCAAACTTCGGTAAATCTTCTCCATAGTACGAAGCAAATTCCTTAACATTTTCAAAGGGATCCGCACAAACGTTTTCTCGTAAAAAATTAAATTGCCCGGTTAAAATTGGCAATAGCTGATGTGACTTGGTTCCTTTCTGTTGAACGCGGTCCAATTGGACGTATTTCTATCAAACGAACCTAAGCGCCATAGGGTGAGGAAGGTAGAGGGGGGCTTGGATTGGCGGCGGAATCGGGCGTCCGGCTTACTCCGTCCTATACTCGCAATGCTTTTCCATGGCGCTTCGGTCCGTGTGACAGAACGCGCTATCCGGGATTCTTAATGGGCCTGTTGCATGCAAGAGATACAGCCGCGCGAATAGACTTTTTAAAGGTTAAATGACACGAAAATTACGATGGTCACATTAACTGCGCAATTTGCGTTGTTAGAAGCGCGCTTTTTCAAATTTCCCGCGTCTGGGGGCAGTTTTCTAATCACCGGAAACGAGCAAACGGCGGGCTTGGTGATTTCCGGAAGATGCCGAGTCGTTGTTGTTGTTGTTGTTGTTATTTTTTCCTTCAGTTTGTTCACAAAATCAACGTGATCTCTTATAGTGGTCCATATACGCTTTATGCGGTCACCAAATCGATCAACTTTTAAATATCCAACGCAATCCTTCTACATTTCATTTCACGATATCACGAGCTCCGATTTTTAGGTTATGTTGTCAGTTTTAGTTGACCGGAAATAGCCGCGAGTTGCCGTTAATTGTTTCCGTAAGAAAACTGCCCCCCGACGCGGGAAATTTGAAAAAGCGAGCTTCTAACAACGCAAATTGCGCAGCAAGGAGTGTATTTCAGACTTTTTTAATATGACCATCGTAATTTTCGTGTCATTTAACCTTTATAAAATCTATTCGCACGGCTGTATCTCTTGCATGCAACAGGCCCATTCCTCAAAAGGAACTCAAATTGGCGCTTAGTTCCGTTGGATAGAAATGCGTCCAATTGAGGTTACACCAGTTGTTGAAAAGGACATGATTTGGAATAGCTTTCAGGCAAATTTTGTTGTTCGAAACGTCAAACTCAGACTAGAAAGGAAATGAAGGTGACTTGAAAACTTTTCCTCGACACTTTTATAATTTTCTCTGTCATTTTCAAGTTTTCCCTGACCGTCCAAAATTCCCTGACTGTGGCAACCCTGGTAAACATCAAAATTCGCAGTTTTAATAAAAAATTTGATGTCCAACACCTCCCGAAGTCTCGGTTCCCTGTGTGCGGCGGGCACACTCTCCGCATGTACCGGAGTGTAATTACTCGTTTTCATCCTTTCCGCAAACACCGTTGTCGTTCCTACTATTAAAATGTTATAATGGATAGATGTTGCATGTGTGAGGAATTTGTGATTTGACGGTTGATTCTTATCGTAAAAGTTCGCGAGAAACACGATGGTGCCACTGGTTTTCTCTGAAATCGACTCCCAAGCACAAAAAAGCTCTCAAGTTGAGGCCAAAATGGAGGGTATCCCACGCTATCCTGCGAGTCCACCTCTACATCAATACAAACTCTCCATGCAACGATAGGAAGTAAGTACATTAGCAGGGTTGCCGTGTTTTCAGTTTTGGAGTCCCCAAATAAAGTGGCAGTCCTGTCAATGTATTTGCTCCCTATCTTTGCATGGAGAGTTTGTCTTGATGTAGAGGTGGACTCTCAGGATAGCGTGGGATATCCCTTCCATTTTGGCCTCAACTTGAGAGCTTTTTTTGAGCTTGAGAGTTAATTTCAGAGAAAACCAGTGGCTTCATCGTGTTTCTCGCAAACTTTTACACAAGAAACAGTCAAATCGCAAATTCCTCACACATGCAACATCTCCATTAATGGATTGTAGATTGAGATATGTTTTCTTCCGCGCATGGGTTGGCAACAGTGTTTGTGGGTTGTGACGCGGTGCCGGGCGCGGAAATAGACGGCTCCTTCTCAGATGGTCCTCTTTGCATCTTTGAGACGTAATTAATAACACGGTCGATGTACATCGAAGCCGATAATTGAGGACCCGTCAGGGAACCCAAATACTCACTGTCCGGAAAGACTATAATCTTGACCCTTCCTGAACTGTTCGATTGTGCGGACAAAGGTATAGAGAATGTATCAATTAGATGGAATTTTGGGGGAGGTAATCTATGTCCTGGTAGCATTTGCCATACTGCCGTGCTAAGGAAAAACACC